>NC_134469.1:61843629-61851129 GCF_964194025.1 Convolutriloba macropyga | reverse complement strand
AGGGTCCCCCTACACCTATTAGAAAAAGTAGAAAAAGAATTAGATAACTGATAAACGATAAACAAATAATCCGACTAGAAAAATTCCCCGACGACGTCTACATTAGTCCAGTAGCAATAACAGTGAAAAAGTACAAATCCGTAAAAATAGCACTTGACTCAAAGGAACTAAACAAAGCAATACACAAAAACAAATATCAAATGCAGAGCGTAGACCACCTAATCGATGCGGTTGCATTATATATCTCCGAAAGAAGAAAGTCCCCAGGGACACACTGTTTTTCAAAAATCGACTTAAAATACGCTTACAGCCAAATTCCCCTCGACGAATCTATAGCAAAACACTGCAACTTCAGCATTCTAGGGGGCCGGGCAACGGGCACCTATAGATTTATAAATGGATTCTATGGACTCAGAGATATGCCGGCTACATTTCAAAGAACAATCGATAAAACGCTGGAAGGCATAATTTCGAAATTTGAATTTCTTGATGATTTTTTGGTGATCACCAAGGGAGCCCTAAATGAACACGAAAACGAACTAGACAAAATCCTGGAAAAATTAGACAAAGAAAACCTCGCAATAGTTCTACAAAAAAGCGAATTCGGCAAGAATACAATAGAATGGCTAGGCTTCAAAATAACGACCCCGCTAATTACAACATCCGAAGCGATCATGAAACTCGAACACCCCAAAACACAAAAACAACTACGGTCATTCATGGGAAGTATCCATCACCTAATAAAATTCATCCCAAAACTAGTCGAATTAGCGGAAGCTCTAAGACCATTATTAAAGAAAACTGATAACAAAAATAATCGACTAAAATGGAACGATACACACTCCCAAACATTCAAAAATATAAAACAAAGAATAAAACAAATTATCGAAAACAAACATTTCGATACCACGAAAGAAACACGCATCAAATGCGATGCCAGTAAAAAAGGCCTGGGGGCAAGCATCGAACAAAAACACGGAAACATCTGGCATACAATAGCGTTTGCTAGCAGATTTTTAAATAATTATGAATCACGATATAGCACAAACGAACTAGAACTATTGGCTGTTGTATGGGCCGTCGAACATTTCAAACATTATCTACATGGACAAGATTTTTAAAATACTAACCGACCACCAAGCCCTACTATCAGCCCTTAACGAAAACAGAGGTAACAAAACATATCAAAGTCGATTAGCACGCTGGGTAGATAGATTTTTACCATTCAATTTCACAATCGAACATGTCCCAGGGAAGGACATGGGGTTCGCAGATTATCTAGGTCGAAATCCATCACAACCCCCTCCACCACCATCTACTGATGATACACAATTTATAATAAACACAATCAATGACTTCAAGTATATTCTGCTAAATGACACAATTGAAAAATTGAGCGCAGACAAACACCAAACACAAAATGACGTCATAAGTAATAAAGAGCACGCCAGACAGAAAACGAACGTTTTTTGCCAAAATCGTTACAATAATCAGCCGCTTGCCCTTGCTACAAATTTATCACAGTGTAACCCAATTAATTCAATACATTCAATCTCCAATTCTAATCCAATTTACAAATCAACTACCAAATCTTTTCAAAATCTGTCTCAATCAATCATCTTATTAATCAAAATCAATTCTCTTCAAATTATAATTCCCCCGTTAATACCCTATATTCTTTACATAATCCCCCAAATTCAAAATTCCCCCTCCAACAGTCAACGTTATTCGTCCAAGTTATCAAAAAGTACTGGTCACAACTAGAAAAAACCCAACATCAGAAACATATTTACGCCCAATTAATAAACGCAAAAGAGCACCCAATAGACCCAAAATGGAAAACAACTCAAAAACGTTTACTTCAAGCAGCACACAAACAGAAGGGACGTCAAACAAGGGCATGGGAAGAACCCCACTTAGATCAGATCCCGAAATTTCAATCTACCCCCTAGGGAACCAAGCAAACATGCCATAGTATAGAAAAAACTATCCCAAGTATTCGGGGAGGAATTCCTGGCAGAAGCCACGCTAAAAGATAAACAATTAGCACCTCTGATAAAAATAATCAGAGAGAGACTGGAACACAATGAAAACAGCCAACCCCTACTTCTACTCCCTTAAACGCGACCTATTGGTAACTCCCTCGGGATGTATTCTTTATGACAACCGCTTAGTGGTTCCAAAATCACTAAAACAACTTGTCATCGACTCGATCCATCAAACACACCCAGGACAACTTGGAATGTTGAGGCTCGCAGACCTGATATGGTTCCCTCGCATCCACAGGGACGTGACCTACAAGGCACAATCGCGCTCAGATTGCATTAGAAACGGTGAAAATTTAAAAGCTATCCAAACCAAGTCAAAATTAGGCACCCTACCTAAACTAATCGAACGTAACGAAGAAATCCAAATGGATTTCGCTGGTCCCCTTTCATTCCGCGAACATAAAGATGATTACTACATACTTAAAAAGTCGACCGTCTAACACGCTACCCCCACGTAAAAGTATTCAAAAACTGTGATACAGAAACAGCGCTTAAATACCTTGAGGAATACTGTAATTTTCACGGCATACCACGCTCCATAAGATGCGATCAAGCACAAGCTTTCAAAGCGCGGGAATTCGAATTAGACTGCAAAGACAAAAATATAAAACTGGTACTCGCACCGGCCGGCGATCATAGAGCAACCGGAATGGTAGAGCGCCTAATCCAAACAATAAAACGCCGAATCGCAATCATGCAATCAGACCCGCTTTGGTCCAACGCAGATCTGGCGCAAAATTGTAACAAAAATAATCCAATCCATTAGGCTAATACCTAACTCCGTAACCAAGATAAAACCATTCGAGGCACACTTCCGAGGCACACATTCGAACCATTCGAGGCACACATTCGAGGCACACAGTTCGATATACAATACAAAGAAAACAAACAGGAAGCTCCCGGCCACCGAGCAAACACCCCAGAGTCATCAGACTCAGAAAACGCGCCGCTGATCAACCACACGCGCGTTCCTGGTAGGTCCAATCTCTCTAAACTACAATTCACATTTGGAGATAGAACCTCCACTGTAACGTTTAATAAGAAAAATATGATCAGAAAAACACTCGCACGCAAATCCAAGCCAACAACACGCGTATCACTAAAACCACAATGGAATATTATTCCAAATGGAACGATCACTAACTACTCCCCACACACCATAACACTTAACACAGACAATAGAAAAATACGGTAATAAGAAATAACAACTTAGCAATCGTAACACAAACACTCCCCACTCCCCCGGATATGTATTACGATAAACCACGTCTAATACATATGGTAGCGTGCAAAACGGTTAACGAGTATCACAGTAACCAACGTAAATTAAGACGATTTTATTTAGAAGAACAAGCTGTCCGAGCCGCCCTGATCCAACCATGCCGACCGAACCCAGTGAACACCGAACCTCTGGGGCATGCCGACGTCGTCAAGATGGCAAAGGCCAACCAGAGAAAAAAAGCGCAAACCAAACGAAATCCCAAGAGAAGAACCAAAAAGGCGGATCAGAAAAGAGCCACAACTTTCGCACAGAAATCGAATGAGGCAGCCCTCAAAACATAGCCAGTCGGTTCGCAGTGACAAGAGAAAGCTCTTATACTCAATTTCTTCCGAAATCAAGTCTCTGATTAAATTTAGTCCACAACATCTACAACAATCATCAATACTCAAAACATTCAACATTCGCGATACTCTCGGGGACCCCAATTTATACCACCATATAATCAATCCCCCGGGATTAACCAAACAAGACGTGTTCGACATGTGACGGAACAAAGTCAGGAAATGATTCAGGCAACAACAGAGGAGGAAAGCGAATCAATAGACCCAGAAGCAACACTCTATTTGAAAGAACTCACAGAGGACTGGGCAAACCTTAATCTAATAAGACCAAAAACATTTAAATCAGTGAGAAACATCATCGTAAACAAAAAACAAAACGACGAAATATGGATCAAAACAATGTGCAACAACTCCGAAACAATCGAGTGGCTCGCAGATACTGGATCACCTAGAAGCTTCATAAATCAATCCACAGCTAAGAAATAATGACAAAAAATCCGAGCATCAAGATAGAACAATATAACAAAAACAAAAGATTTAGATGTTTCAACAACAAAGAAATAAAAATCAGAGGTGTCATCCATATGGATATCACCTCCGGAGATTGGCTCGCGAAAAGATGCCAATCACTTATCGTGGAACAGAATACTACCAATCTAATGGGACGAGACATGTTGCCAAAACTAGGCATCAGTCTACAACAAACAACACAACAAGGTAGGCATATACACCATATTTCAGAAATTCAAACAGAAAAAAACATTACCAAATGGATATTTAAAAAATATCCACACCTATGTACACGATTAGGCAGATCCAAAAATCACAAAGAAAAGTCGGTATTCCGGGAAAACCATAACCCCAACCAGCAAAAGGGATGAAGGGTCCCCCTACACCTATTAGAAAAAGTAGAAAAAGAATTAGATAAACTGATAAACGATAAACAAATAATCCGACTAGAAAAATTCCCCGACGACGTCTACATTAGTCCAGTAGCAATAACAGTAAAAAAGTACAAATCCGTAAAAATAGCACTTGACTCAAAGGAACTAAACAAAGCAATACACAAAAACAAATATCAAATGCAGAGCGTAGACCACCTAATCGATGCGGTTGCATTATATATCTCCGAAAGAAGAAAGTCCCCAGGGACACACTGTTTATCAAAAATCGACTTAAAATACGCTTACAGCCAAATTCCCCTCGACGAATCCATAGCAAAACACTGCAACTTCAGCATTCTAGGGGGCCGGGCAACGGGCACCTATAGATTTACAAATGGATTCTATGGACTCACAGATATGCCGGCTACATTTCAAAAAACGATCGATAAAACGCTGGAAGGCATAATTTCGAAATTTGCAATTCTTGATGATATTTTGGTCATCACCAAGGGAGCCCTAAATGAACACGAAAACGAACTAGACAAAATCCGGGAAAAATTAGACAAAAAACCTCGCAATAAACCTACAAAAATGCGAATTCGGCAAGAATACAATAGAATGGCTAGGTTTCAAAATAACTCCTCAGAGAATGACCCCGCTAATTACAAAAACCGAAGCGATCATGAAACTCGAATACCCCAAAACACAAAAACAACTACGGTCATTCATGGGGAGTATCCATCACCTAATAAAATTCATCCCAAAACTAGTCGAATTAACGGAACCTCTAAGACCATCATTAAAGAAAACTGATAACAAAAATAATCGACTAAAATGGAACGATACACACTCCCAAACATCCACAAATATAAAACAAAGAATAAAACAAATTATCGAAAACAAACATTTCGATACCACGAAAGAAACACGCATCAAATGCGATGCCAGTAAAAAAGGCCTGGGGGCAAGCATCGAACAAAAACACGGAAACATCTGGCATACAATAGCGTTTGCTAGCAGATTTTTAAATAATTATGAATCACGATATAGCACAAACGAACTAGAACTATTGGCTGTTGTATGGGCCGTCGAACATTTCAAACATTATCTACATGGACAAGATTTTTAAATTACTAACCGACCACCAAGCCCTACTATCAGCCCTTAACGAAAACAGAGGTAACAAAACATATCAAAGTCGATTAACACGCTGGGTAGATAGATTTTTACCATTCAATTTCACAATCGAACATGTCCCAGGGAAGGACATGGGTTTCGCAGATTATCTAGGTCGAAATCCATCACAACCCCCTCCACCACCATCTACTGATGATACACAATTTATAATAAACACAATCAATGATTTCAAGTATATTCTGCTAAATGACACAATCGAAAAATTGAGCGCAGACAAACACCAAACACAAAATGACGTCATAAGTAATAAAGAACACGCCAGACAGAAAACGAACATTTTTGCCAAAATCGTTACAATAATCAGCCGCTTGCCCTTGCTACAAATTTATCACAGTTTAACCCAATTAATTCAATACATTCAATCTCCAATTCTAATCCAATTTACAAATCATCTACCAAATCTTTTCAAAATCTGTCTCAAGCACATCATCTTATTAATCAAAATCAATTCTCTTCAAATTATGATTCCCCCGTTAATACCCTATATTCTTTACATAATCCCCCAAATTCAAAATCCCCCCTCCAACAGTCAACGTTATTCGTCCAAGTTATCGAAAAGTACTGGTTACAACTAGAAAAAACCCAACGTCAGAAACATATTTACGCCCAATTAATAAACGCAAAAGAGCACCCAATAGACCCAAAATGGAAAACAACTCAAAAACGTTTACTTCAAGCAGCACACAAACAGACGTGACGTCAAACAAGGGCATGGGAAGAACCCCACTTAGATCAGATCCCGAAATTTCAATCTACCCCCTAGGGAACCAAGAAAACATGCCAGAGTATAAAAAAACTATCCCAAGTATTCGGGGAGGAATTCCTCGCAGAAGCCACGCTAAAAGATAAACAATTAGCACCTCTGATAAAAATAATCAGAGAGAGAGAGACTGGAACACAAGGAAAACAGCCAACCCCTACTTCTACTCCCTTAAACGCGACCTATTGGTAACTCCCTCGGGATGTATTCTTTATGACAACCGCTTAATGGTTCCAAAATCACTAAAACAACTTGTCATCGACTCGATCCATCAAACACACCCAGGACAACTTGGAATGTTGAGGCCCGCAGACATGATATGGTTCCCTCGCATCCACAGGGACGTGACCTACAAGGCACAATCGTGCTCAGATTGCATTAGAAACGGTGAAAATTTAAAAGCTATCCAAACCAAGTCAAAATTAGGCACCCTACCTAAACTAATCGAACGTAACGAAGAAATCCAAATGGATTTCGCTGGTCGTCTTTCATTCCGCGAACATAAAGATGATTACTACAAACTTGTAAAGTCGACCGTCTAACACGCTACCCCCACGTAAAAGTATTCAAAAACCGTGATACAGAAACACCGCTTAAATACCTTGAGGAATACTGTAATTTTCACGGCATACCACGCTCCATAAGATGCGATCAAGCACAAGCTTTTAAAGCGCGGGAATTCGAATTATACTGCAAAGACAAAAATATAAAACTAACACTCGCACCGGCCGGCGATCATAGAGCAACCGGAATGGTAGAGCGCCTAATCCAAACAATAAAACGCCGAATCGCAATCATGCAATCAGACCCGCTTTGGTCCAACGCAGATCTGGCGCAAATTGTAACAAAAATAATCCAATCCATTAGGCTAAAACCTAACTCCGTAACCAAGATAAAACCATTCGAGGCACACTTCGGTCGCCCCCCAAATACTGAACTCTTAAATATAGTAACCCAACCAAACCAAACAAAAAGAACGTATAATAAATTACGATCCTCTGTTTCTGACAAAAAGAAACTGAAACAACCAGCACTCCCCAGGGAAGCA
>NC_134469.1:61803629-61836129 GCF_964194025.1 Convolutriloba macropyga | reverse complement strand
GAAATCTTAGAAATGTCACAATTCGAGAACAACAATTCAGTATGAAAGTTAGTATCTTATTTATGAGCGGCCTCACAACGCTCTGATTGAGTTGATTTTGGGAGTATACTGTCCGGAGACAAAAATTATTTAAAGAAATGAATTAGTCCGGAGAAATTGTCAAAATAATTTTGCATAACATAGTTGCATAACCCTGTTTACTTTGTTTAAAAATGGAAACAGTTTTAGTTTCAATAAAAATAATATTATTTTTATTTACTTAACAAAGAAATCATTGATCTTTTTTGCTAGGCTTTCAGGCTACCCCCGTGACTGCGGCGGGACAACACCAATTTTTCATAAGTGTTTTTCAGCAAAGAATACCAAACACGCTTATTTTCACTAGCGACACATTTGTCTAGTTATTCACTTTTCCTTTTGGTCAGTTGCTCAGAAACTCCCAAACTGATATAAGAAACCGACTTTTATTCTATAACCTTTCTCAAATTTTCTTCTCGATATTTTCATGGTACTTTGCTTATTGTCAGAGAAAGGGTACGCATGATAACGAACATATTTAGTTTTAAGACGATGTTTTTTATCGACATAACTTACTTCGTTCATTAAAACATTCATCCAAACCTTTTCAGGATTATCTCTGTCGGTCGGAGCAACAATTTTTTCTGCAAACTCTTCGACGTCAAAATTTCGCTAATTTCTGCACGAGGCCTTCTTTATAGATAAATTCTTGCGCCTTTGCAGAACTGCAAAGTGCACAACTCCTTGATCAGAGCTTTTAATGAAATTTACAAGAGGTTCTGATATATTTTTCTTGGGATGCTATAACCTGGACTAAAATTGCAACACTTTTGTAAAGTAGGCACAGTAACTTGCTTTTGCCAACCAAATTCATCCAATAAAAGAACCCAATTATTAACGCATCATTTGATAGCAGCATCGAAATGTTTATATCACCTAAAATAATTATTTTTTTTGAAAAACAGCGCTATCTCGTCAAAAACTATGTTAACTCACTTATAAAGATACGAACATTGGTTTTCGGCCGTTTGTTTATACAAACCAAAAGATACACCGAATTTCCCAGCGTAAACTCAAGAAAAGTCACCTCCGTGTTTCTTAGACACTTATTTGAAAAATTATTGACACGTAAAGTTACATCATAGAACACCACTAATCCTCCGTCATTTCTTTATTTTCTGTTTGCACTCAACTAATAATAACCATTTGGGCAACACTGTTGGAGAAAAAAGTCATCATTTGCTATCTTTGATCCAAGTTTCTGTTTAAACTATATAGTTAAAATCATTAGCTTTAATAAGATTTCCTATTTGCGAGGTCTTGCTGCAAACCGATCTTGCATTAAGTAAACAAAATTTTACACGGTCACCGAAAAATTTGAAATTAGATAGTCATGTATCAAAGGAGGCCAGCCACTCCCTCGGTTACCGATCCAAACAAAATTGTGGAAATGAAACATTTTTGGGCTGAAAATCGAGAGGTTCAAATTGACCATTATCGAATTTGAAAACTCAGTGGAAAGATTTCAGACGAGAACTGTCTTGGAATACTACACAAATACACAGTGGATCATCTCCCTTCTTCTTGCAAAAATCTTTTTTATCATCCGTAGAGGCAGAGATGTTTAAACAACCAATGTATATATGCCGTCCTTTTGGTGGCCTTTAAATTGCGCTGACTGTCGTCTGAGGGCTAATATTTGTGACCCTCTTCAAAAGTTTTGGTTTTAGGTCTTGGGATTCTTTTTCATTGAAGAAGATAGCATTGCCTCCCGCTTATCATTTCTTTGAATTACGATCACTGGCAGTGCTATCAGTTAAATTTCTCAAAACAGTTCTCAGAAACGGGTAATCTGGTTTTTTAGCGAATTTATTTCCAGCTCCAGTGATTGAGTTTTAGAAATCAGCGAATCTATTTTTTTAATTTAATTTCAAGAGCAGATATTCGATCAAGGGCTAATAACTCTGTTGTAAAAGTTGGCAAATAAATCGCCTTAGACCAAAATATCACTCCAATGCAATTTTTTGTCTGACCAATTCAAGGGCGAGATCCACGAACATATTCAGATTTACATCGAACACAGATAACGCGTTCATGTTCTGTTTATAATCCGATGCTCACAGTGCATGACGGATCGGACGAGTGAGGCATGGGGGATAAAACCGTCATTATTTGGGACCAATAAATACAGTCCGAAGACTGCAGTAAGCGCTGAATAGGTCCTAATTAAACAAATAGTCTAAATTCTATCGAAATGAATAACTACAAAAGAAATAAATAAATCAGTCCAACATATATAGAGAATTCTCGCGCCAAATTTTGATTTGACAGATAAAATAACATAATATAGCAACAGCTCAAACAATTGCAAAGAACTCATGCGCCACAAACTTCTTTTCGGAAATCAGGACTTCAGTGTTCGTTGAAATACTACACCGTTTGCAATAATCAAATATGAAGCATGCAGGCTTCTTCCGCCCGAATTTGAAATAGCTAGAAACGGGGGCTATCCAAACAATGTCCGGCCTCTGATACAACAATAAATAATTACAATCAGGAATTGAAACAGAATTAAATAGCCTCCCGGGTGCAAGTGGAGTTTTTCACAACAATTAGGCTTCGACATTTGGTCCAGGTGAAGACATTGTTGCGGACAAATAAATACAGTCCGAAGCAAACCGTAGGTGGGTTTCAATTGACAACTTACAATCTTTCAACGCCCAGGATGGTATACGCTTTGGTACAGCTAATTTTTGTGTTGGTAGTTAGTTAAAAATTTTGTACATTTCTCTGCTGGTGACTGGACCTTATTTTAAAAAACATCAAAAAAAGCTATTAATCGCTGTTGTAAAATCCGAGACAAGCAAAACAATTATTCAAACAGTTAGCAACGCTTTCGTTTTTTAATATTACTTTATCGCCCTCTTTCAGCTTTGCAATTTTTTCTCTCTAATTATTTGAGCTAATATTGTTTTTGATGAACTTATTTTGTTTTTTTTTGAATTGGGAGATTTTCAAAAAAAATTTTATATAATTTGCTTTACGCAGTTTTCTATTTACATTATTTCTCAGAAATTTGAACCGTTAAAGGGCTCTTGATTTACGATACTTTTTCAATTCGTTGAACACGTGATGCTTTTCATTATTGAGTCTACGTAGTATTCTGCGTTGATACTTTGTGTTCCTTTCTTGTTTTCACTTCTATACTTTTCAAAGGTCCGTGACTGTATCATACGTTTTGGAAAATTTCGATGAACTTGTGAAACTTTCAATTTGCCAAGCAATATTACGGTTAAATGTAGTTTTTTTGTATCTTCTTTTATCTTGCATTAAATATTCCGTCTTTTGCTGTTTACTTTCTAATATCAATTATGATTGATAACAAAATAGTGAAATGATCCTTTTCAAGTATTGACTCTATTGTCGTTTTCAAAAATTGTATTTTAGAAATCAATTCGTGGTCGATCAAATAAAATTTTCCTATTTTTGCCCACGTTGGTTTTTTAGTGCTCACATATTGAAGACCGTCATCTGCAATGAAGTTGTTTAGTAATTTTTTCCCAGTTTCTTCGAGTATGTTTAAGTTGTAATCTCCAAACGAGATAAGATTGTCAGTGCTGGAATATACAATTGAGATTTCTGAGGTCGTTTCATCAAGGAAGAATTTCGAAAGGCATACGTTTGAATAATAGGCCTCATTTATGAGAATTGATTCTTACAGAGGCTCAGCTACTTCCATCCAATATTTTACAAAAAAACCCGTTTTATTGTGTTCAAGTCTTTTCTTTATGACCTCGGCTGGTGAAAAAATTGATGATTACTGCATAGAAAAAAAACTTGAACAGTATTGTTCTCATTTAACCATGTTTTGGTAACAACTATGAAAGACAACTAGTCGAGAGTTGTCAAAAATTATTACAACTTTTTGTATTTATTATTTAGTCTAGGACATTTCAGGTACGAGAACTAGAGATCATCTTCTGATTCGGTCTATTTTGTAGTAGTGCATTTTTCAATTCATTTTTCCTATTGAGCTCGGCCAGCGTTTGTTTCAATTTCTCCACTTATATGTAGAATAATAACCATGACGATTAAAAAATATGTAATGTTGATGAAACCGGAACCTAGTAAAAAAAATTGTTTAAATAAATCTGCAAAATTTAAATATTGGTTGTCTAATAAGTTTTAGTTTTGAGTGACCTTTGAAAAAATCAGCTCCTCCAACCCTTAGAAACAAATTTTTTTAAAAAAATCACAAACAAATCTGATGTTTTATTCTAATGTTTAAACATTTCGATTAAAGAATCAAGAATTAGGTCACACAAATGTATCAGAATTCAGTGGGACTTTTGAAGTTGCTCCTTCCCCCCTTGAAGTAAAAAAGAATTGTAATTTGCTGTTTTGGACGCAGTTGTCTCAACGATATGTCGTTTGATTAACAGTTGCAGTCAATATTTTTTTGTTTGTTTTTGCAAACTTGTAACTATTTTTTGAATTCAATGCATGTCTCGGTGCGCACCATCTTGTCTGACATTGTTTGCCTCAAGTCCATATTTGCAAACGTATACATTGGACCACTGGAAATTACCTCCCATTTTGAACTGCAATTTTGTTCATTTCTTGATAACATGCATCAATCTATTCGATGTTCGATTCCCGTCCGCATATAATCTAATTTTAAATTGTGTATAAGCATATAGCAAACTTTGGGGCTTGAATATAGTTAGACACTTACAGACTTAGTCAATTGTTTGCTCAGCTGCTCTTTTTCTATCAGCACCTTGGTCTGTAGCATTATGTCATAAATGAAAAAGTGGCTTTGAGGTTTCGTTCCAGCCAAAAAAGTGTCCCGAATGTCATTATGGTTGCCGAAGGGTAGTAGTGTATTGCAGTTTCACTACCTATATCACACTTGTGAACAAATTTTTAAGTGATGTCTGATATGACAAGATGTTTTGTAAATTGTAAAATTGTTAAATTGTAACACGAACTTTGCAAAGAACTTTCTGTCATGGGCATAAACTTGTTTGATTTCTTTGTCTTTGTTGCCATCAATAATTTTTGTCAACATTTTTTCATTTTGTCCGCTCAAAATAAACTTTGTCTCATTGCTTGGTCAAGTAGTGATTTGCTGTTGCCTAGAGCTGCTTGAAGTTCTCTATTTGCTTGCTTGTTTTACTGTCTTTATTAAGTCATTTATTTGATCCTGTTGCAAGTTACTAGTATCGAGTGATGATCTCTTGTTCACTCTCAGTTTCAAAATTTTTGACTGAGTTTATCTTTGTTCAATTTGGCTAAAAAAGCCGCTCGCATTTTGTCACTGGGTAGACTGGATTTGGCTATAAGACACTACTGAATCATTCAGGAAAATCGGTGAGAAAAAAACAACTCAAATTTTTAACCAAGAAAAAAGATTAAAGTAAAATAATTGATAGGCTAGGGAATATTGGATTGGTCTCACCAAATGAAAAATACTAAAAAAAGTCCGAGATATGATCAACGAATACAGCTAAGATAAAAGTTGTGATGAGCGAATACCTTCTATCTAAAACAAGAAAACTACAAGGTTGTTTTCAAACAGAAAACATTCAATTGTTTATGAAATTTGCATGCAAATTTTAGAGGTGAGGCGAGGATAACTTGACAAAAAGCACGCCAAAATGCATTAAAGGCTTCGGCCAAATATCTTTGCCCAATTACACCTTGGAAGTCAACATTCCAATTATTTAGGTCAACTTGTCTGTGAATCACTAAAATAGACACTACCAGCAAAAAACGAACTGAAACAGCCTTGAATTAACTCTTCTTGCTCAAACAAAACCTCTCCAAGGCAAAATTTGTAACCAGGAAAAAAATTAACAATGTTCTGGCGTGCCCATTGTAAAGTATGGCGTGGCGTTATGGAAAACATCGAAAGATGATTAAACATTGCATTAGAGAATCAAAAGAGAAACGAGGTCTTGAATCATCAAATCAAGCAATTGCAACAGATCGTAAAATGACAAATTTTAGAAACTCAACATCTTTACACTGTATCTATATCAAGTTCTGTATTTATATCAACGTATTGTTTTTGTTAGCAAAACTTTAGCCCGGAAAAATTGACGTAGAGCGGCAAAAAAAAAATTATCTTTGCCGAGGGGGACTCTTTTAGACGTCGAGTCAGCAGAAAACTTATATACAAGCAAATGCGTTTGCAGAAGAGTGAATCAGATTCTCGGTACCGGGCCAGCCACACTGTCAATTTGCTCGAAATATTTTTCAAATATAACAGTCTTTTTGATCAAGATCACAAAAACAGAATGCAAACTCTTCAAACGTCTCTTCATGTCCCGATACAACGAGTCAGACACATGCGTATGGCGGGATTCTGACTCGCAGTCAAATTCCGCGTCAGATTATCAATTAACAAAACACCAAAACTGCGTTGACTGTGAGTTCAAACAGCGGCTGTTCCGTTGACGCTAAGTCTAAGAACTACCTCTCTACTGACTCAGTATGGCAAACTTTTAGGCACTTTACTCTGATTAAGGTGATTTTATTGGTGTAAAGCTGGGCATGAAATATAATTGAAGATTGGAATTTGCCTGCAAACGCACCAGGAGTGGTTTGTGAAGGTTACCACACTAACCATATTCTCATAAATAAAAGTCCGCAATGGCGCCAGTATGGACCTTTGAGGAACATCACTTGAAACAGGAATTTATGGCGATAAATAGCCACCTAAGCTACCCTTTGAAATTTCTGTGACAATAACTACATATCATGTCGATTTAGAAAACTCGAAGTCAGTGTGCGGAGAATTCAGGGATGAGTTTTTGATGTGGAACTGAGTCAAAAACCTTCCAGAATTAGATATACCGAATGTGCATTTAGTCATTTTCTTGAGAATTTTAGCTTGTAGATTTTGTTGAACACAATTTTTCCAAACAATTTGGATATGTTCCACAGCAGGCTGATTTGTCAATATTGTTAAAATTCGGAGTTCTCTCCGTCTTTGAAGATTGGACTGATATTGCTTTTCGCCTACGAGGTGATTCTTTTGTTTTGTCTATTCGAGTTTTTAGAACTAGCGTTAAAAACATTGACGGACATGGAAGATTTGCAGCACTTTAAAGCCAATAATATCACATCTTGTGTTTTTTGTTACGTCTGAGACGGCGAAGCAAGAATCGGTATCGCCTAGAGAGATTCGAAGAGTATTCAATTGAGCAGCCTTGCTCAGCGATTTTTCCATAAACTAGTGACTTTGAGCTAACAGACTTGCAAACAAATGGTTGCACATTTCAAATTTCCTTTTGTCATCTAGTGTTTTTTCGCCTTCATTTTTCTTTGCGTCAGGAAGTCTTTGCTGCTTTTGAATGTTTCTTAGGTATTTCTGCTCTGTCTGTTTAAAAACAACTTGATCATCTTCAGCTTTCCCCTTGACCCTCTTTTCTCATTGTTTAAGCTTCAGCAATCAACTTTATGGCTGATTCTCATCCACTTTTTGACTTCGCTTTTTCCTCTGTTGATAAAGTGTAATGTCTCCTCGCGACTCGATGTGGATGACTGCTTCATTGTATTGTGGTGCATGGTTTTTTTTCATGATATGATGGTCGATGAACCTGTACGACTGATTGACTAGGTTTTCGGTATTACTGACGAAAAGTGCGAGAAATGCTTACTCTTAGTGCACTTGAGATGCTGGTCTAGTCACTTGTACCTATACTGTGGATAGATGATTGATTTATGTGTATGCCTCAAATACAGATTTCCTTGCTACGTGGTCAGAGCAAGACCTTTTCTCGAGACAGTATTTAGTATTTTGACTCGGGTCCAGAGTAGAGGAGAGGGAAAGCTCGTCTATGTTGACTAAGAAAACGTCACGGAAATTTTGTTGGATTGCTTGCAAAATATGCGTGAAGCCATGATGAGCTAGTTTTTTTCAGTTTTGGTTAGGTGTAATTTTCAGTGCGTTTATTGCCGCCCAACAAATATGACATTTAAGGAGATCGCCAGTCATCGATTCTAACTGATTTTTTTTAGAGTTTTACAGAGAATAAACACTCTCGCTCGAGAATAAACACAAAAAAAGCACACTCTCGCTTTGTAGTGCGATTCGATACGGTCTCCCCGTCCGTGAATTGTATATACAGCAGGAAACTGAAACGGGTTTGCCATTTGTAACTTCAACAGAAACGTGTTCAGACGAAAAGGTGGTTCTACTACATAGTATCTTGAGTTTTTCAGCGTTAGCATTACTGCACCTGGTTTTGTCGCGACAGTATCAGTAATCTAATTTCTTATATTGACTATGAATTTAGATAGAAAAATCTACGCTGGGTACTTTTTATGTCAGTTATGATTCGACCAAGCATATGATGTTGTGATATCTTAAAGTGGCCAATGATTTGGCAAGAACGAATCATCCTCGAAGTTGCAAAGATTTCACTCTTATAAACTGAAGCAATTGAGAATTGAATGGGCCCAGTCAACTGTTTTTTTTTTGAGCAGCAGATTTCTTTGCTTGGTTTTAAGTTCCATCAATTTGCTGTGAACTTGTTTTTTCCATACTCAGGTTTCTAAACCGAAGGCTCATTTTTTCGATGTGTGAACAGATCAAGTCTGGCACTGCAGATGCAGTTTGATCACCTTGGCCTAATTTTCAGAGCTCAGTTGACGGCTTATTTAGTTTGACTTCTCGTATTTCTTGATTATGGCAGTTGAATACTTGAATACTTGAATACAACATGAATACTTCTAACTAGTAACTTTGGGTATATTGACGACAGTCCCAACAGGTTTGTCAATTGGAATCTACCAAAGTCAAGCAACACCTGCTAATGGTGATTTGAAACTGGAACGCTGAAAAATTTGCTTCTCTTCTCCAGAATAATAATCGCACTTATCTCGATTGGTTTGGGTTTTTACTTCCTGAACGCAACTGACAATGTATTCTCTCTTTTTACTGCTTTAGAGTAATTCTGGTTTTGTACTGCGCTTTGAGCAATTCTGTAACGAATGATTTCATTGCTTTAGCTAGCTTTTTTCCTTTCAGTGAATTGCACAAGTGACTTTTGTGAGCTCTTGATTATTACTGTTCTCGCTTTTGTTATGAAAGTTTGGATAGCTCAATTTCTGCTCTTAAATTCTGTGAGACTGCCATCACTTTGCTGAGTTCTTGTTGCTGAGCAGCCTGACTTGGGTCTATTATTCAAATGTTCATCGCAAGTTAGAAAAAATTGTTCGATCAAACTTTGATTGGCTTTATTTTCATTTCCAGTGGGATTGGTTGTAAAGTGCATAGAATTGCTACAGGCAGTTCATTGGAAAACGGTTTCTCGACTATTGATGGCTTGTGTGCTAGTTGTGCCTATAGGTGTAAAGTTCCTGCGCATGTTTAACACTTTTATTTTGACCTTACGGAAACTTCCAAGGGAGAAATAGCACCACAGACCCCGATCTGATTGCACCGGAAAAAATTGAAAGGCTCTAGAAAACTTACAAAATAATGGTCTCGCCTCTTTTTATTTTATGTATTTTTTGATTGGTTTATTTTTGCAATTTGTTGGATATATCTTCTGGTTGGGACTAAAGTTCTGCCTTTTCACATTCTCGGTGCTTCTTTTTTTGTTTTTTTTTATCATTTTTTTATTGCCACCGAAGGATTTTTTTATTGTTTGTCGTCAAACGCTATTAACGTTGCCAAGAACACTTTTTTTGACAAAAGCTCGCTCTTTGCCAGTTGGTGAACTCTGGAGACTTTCCAACTGTAAACTGGATCTAGCTGTCTTCTCTTTTTGACAGATAGTCTAATTTGACCAGCAAAGGAGGCAGTTCTGACTTGAAAAGGTCTTCGAATGTGGCGGGCGAAACTTCTATTCTGCTACATGTCATTTATACAGGTTCAGAAACATAGATAGTTTTTGGGGTGTTGGTGGATTGTGTTTTTTTACTCCAGTGTCATGAAGTTGTGTTGTTTACAACGTTGTGCAGAGGCCTAGAATTTAGGGTTATTGCATTTTCGGCAATATTGAAATATGTTTTGAACAAACTTTTGCGGAGTCCAAAATATCATTCTAAACCAACTTTTTGTCTGAGCAATTCAAAGGCAGGATCCACAAACACTTAGATTTCCATCGAACAAAGATTACGCGTTCAAGTTCCGTTTATAACCCCATGCACACAGTGGATGGCGGATCGGATGGGGGAGGCATGGGGGATAAAACCGTCATTATTTGGGACCAATAAAAACAGTCCGAAGACTGCAGTAAGCGCTGAATAGGTTCTAAATAAACAAATAGTCTAAATTCTATCGAAATGAATAACTACAAAAGAAATAGATAAATCAGTCCAACATATATAGAGAATTCTCGCGCCAAATTTTGATTTGACAGATAAAATAACATAATATAGCAACAGCTCAAACAATTGCAAAGAACTCATGCGCCACAAATTTATTTTCGGAAGTCAGGACTTTAGTGTTCGTTGAAATACTACACCGTTTGCAATAATCAAATATGAAGCATACAGGCTTCTTCCGCCCGAATTTGAAATAGCTGAAAACGGGGGCTATCCAAACAATGTCCGGCCTCTGATACAACAAAAAACAATTACAATCAGGAGTTGAAACAGAATTAAATAGTCTCCCGGGTGCAAGTGAAGTTTTTCACAACAATTAGGCTTCGACATTTGGTCCAGGTGAAGACATTTAAAAATTTTTGTTAATGTGGGAGTAACCGAAATTGGTTTATAGTTTTCAGGGTTTTGTCTGTCGCCTTTATTATAGATAGGTGTGACATAGGCTTTTTTCAAAAAATCAGTGAATGTGTTTGAGTTTATACACTCGTTAATAGCAAACCGTAAATGGGTTTCAATCGACAACTTACAACCTTTCAACGCCCAGGATGAAATCTTCGCTAGGTACTTTTTATGTCAGTTATGATTCGACCAAGCATATTATGTTGGGATATCTTAATGTGGCCAATGATTTGGCAAGAATGAATTCTCCTCGAAGTTGCAAAAGATTTCACTCTTATAAACTGAGTAAATTGAGAATTGAATGGGCCCATTCAACTGTTTTTTTGAGCAGCAGATTTTTTTGCTTGGTTTTAAGTTCTATCAATTTGCTGTGAGCTAGTTTTTTTCATATTCAGGTTTCTAAATTGCAGGGTCCCTTTTTCGATGTGTGAACAGATCAAGTCTGTCACTGCAGATGCAGTTTGATCACCTTGGCCTAATTTTCAGGGCTCAGTTAACGGCTTATTTAGTTTGACTTATGTAATTTTTTGATTATGTCAATTGACAACATGACTGGTTCTAATTAGTGACTTTGAGTACATTGACCACAGTCCCGCCAGTTTTGTCATTCAGAGTCCACCAAAGTCAAGCAACACCAGCTGTTGGTGATTTAAAACTGGAATGCTGAAAATTTTTCTTCTCTTCTCCAGGATCATAATTGCACTTATCTCGATTGATTTTTGCTTTTGCTTCCTGATCGCAAGTGACAGTGTGATCTCTCTTTTTAATGTTTTAGAGGAATTCTGGTTTTGTACTGCGCTTTGATTGAGCAATTCTGTTACGAATGACTTCATTGCTTTAGCTACCTTTTTTCCTTTCAGTGTATTGCACACGTGACTTCTGTGAGCTCTTGATTATTACTGTTCTCGCTTTTGTAATGAAAGTTTTGATAGCTCAGTTTCTGCTCTTAAATTTTGTGAGACTGCTATCACTTTGCTGAGTCTTTGTCGCTGAGCAGCCTGACTTGGGACTATTATCCAAATATTCTTCGAAAGTTAGAAGAAGTATTCCATCAAATTCTGATTGGCTTTATTTTCATTTCCAGTGGGAATGGTTGTAAAGTGCGTAGAATTGCCACAAGAAGTGCATTGGAAAACGGTTTCTCGACTATTGATTTCTTGTGTGCTAGTTTAGCCTATAGATGTACAGTTCCTGCGCATTCTTAACGCTTTTATTTTCACCTTACGGAAATTTTCAAGGTAGAAATAGCACCAGTGACCCCGATCTGATTGCACCGGAAAAAATTGAAAGGCTCTAGGAAACTTACAAAAGTATGGTCTCGCCTCTATTTCTTTTATGCATTTTTTGATTGGTTTATTTTTTGCATTTTTTGGATATATCTTCTGGTAGAGTCTAAAGTTCTGGTATTTCACATTCTCGTTGCTTCTTTGTTTGTTCTTGTTTTCTATCAATTTTTTCCTGCCCTTGAAGAAATTTTTCAATGTTGGTCGTCAAACGTTATTAGCGTTGCCAAGAACACTTTTTTTGACAAAAGCTCGCTCTTTGCCAGTTGGTGAACTCTGGAGACTTTCCAACTAAAAACTGGATCTAGCTGTCTTCTCTTTTTGACAGATAGTCTAATTTGACCAGCAAAGGAGGCAGTTCTGACTTGACAAGGTCTTCGAATGTGGCGGGCGAAACTTCTATTCTGCTATATGTCATTTATACAGGTTCAGATACATAGATAGTTTTTGGGGTGTTGGTGGATTGTGTTTTTTTACTCCAGTGTGATGAAGTTGTGTTGTTTACAACGTTGTGCAGAAGCCTAGAATTTAGGGTTATTGCTTTTTCGGCAATATTGAAATATGTTTTGAACAAACTTTTGCGGAGTTTTCTCATTTAAATTGCGCTGACTGTCGTGTGATGACTAATACTTGTGCCCGTCTCAAAAACTTTTGGTTTTAGGTCTTGGGACTCTTTGTCATTAAGAAAATTTTCTTTGCCTTCAGCTTTCCATTTCTTTGCATTACGATCACTAGCAGTGCTGTCAGTCCAATTTCTCAAAACAGTTCTAAGAGACGGGTAATCCGGTTTTTTCAGAGAATTTATTTCCAGCTCCAGTGATTGAGTTTTAGAAATCAGCGAATCTACTTTTTTTATTTAATTTCAAGAGCAGATATTCGATCAAGGGCTGATAACTCTAATGTAAAAGTTGGCAAAAAAAATTTGACAAGTCCAAAATATCATTCCAAACCAACTTTTTGTCTGAGCAATTCAAAAGCAGGATCCACAAACATTTAGATTTCCATCGAACACAGATTACGCGTTCAAGTTCCGTTTATAACCCCATGCACAAAGTGCATGGCGGATCGGATGGGGGAGGCATGGGGGATAAAACCGTCATTATTTGGGACCAATAAAAACAGTCCGAAGACTGCAGTAAGCGCTGAATAGGTCCTAATTAAACAAATAGTCTAAATTCTATCGAAATGAATAACTACAAAAGAAATAGATAAATCAGTCCAACATATATAGAGAATTTTCTCGCCAATTTTTGATTTGACAGATAAAATAACATAATATAGCAACAGCTCAAACAATTGCAGTGAACTCATGCGCCACAATTTTTTTCGGAAATCAGGACTTCAGTGTTCGTTGAAATACTACACCGTTTGCAATAATCAAATATGAAGCATGCAGGCTTCTTCCGCCCGAATTTGAAATAGCTGGAAACGGGGGCTATCCGAACAATGTCCGGCCTCTGATACAACAATAAATAATTACAATCAGGAATTGAAACAGAATTAAATAGCCTCCCGGGTGCAAGTGGAGTTTTTCACAACAATTAGGCTTCGACATTTGGTCCAGGTGATGACATTTGAAAATTTTTGTTAATGTGGGAGTAACCGAAATTGGTTTATAGTTTTCAGGGTTTTGTCTGTCGCCTTTATTATAGATAGGTGTGACATAGGCTTTTTTCAAAAAATCAGTGAATGTGTTTGAGTTTATACACTCGTTAATAGCAAACCGTAAATGGGTTTCAATCGACAACTTACAGCCTTTCAACGCCCAGGATGAAATCTTCGCTAGGTACTTTTTATACCTTTCAGTATATTGCACAAGTGACTTCTGTGAGCTGTTGATTATTACTGTTCTCGCTTTTGTAATGAAAGTTTTGATAGCTCAGTTTCTGCTCTTAAATTTTGGGAGACTGCCATCACTTTGCTGAGTCTTTGTCGCTGAGCAGCCTGACTTGGGACTATTATTCAAATATTCTTCGCAAGTTAGAAGAAGTATTCCATCAAATTTTGATTGGCTTTATTTTCATTTCCAGTGGGAATGGTTGTAAAGTGCGTAGAATTGCCACAGGAAGTGCATTGGAAAACGGTTTCTCGACTATTGATTTCTTGTGTGCTAGTTTTGTCTATAGATGTACAGTTCCTGCGCATTCTTAAAGCTTTTATTTTCACCTTACGGAAGTTTTCAAGGTAAAAATAGCACCAGTGACCCCGATCTGATTGCACCGGAAAAAATTGAAAGGCTCTAGGAAACTTACAAAAGTATGGTCTCGCCTCTATTTCTTTTATGCATTTTTTGATTGGTTTATTGTTTGCATTTTTTGGATATATCTTCTGGTAGAGTCTAAAGTTCTGTTATTTCACATTCTCGTTGCTTCTTTTTTTGTTCTTGTTTTCTATCAATTTTTTCCTGCCCTCGCTGAATTTTTTCAATGTTGGTCGTCAAACGTTATTAGCGTTGCCAAGAACACTTTTTTTTGACAAAAGCTCGCTCTTTGCCAGTTGGTGAACTCTGGAGACTTTCCAACGGTAAACTGGATCTGGCTGTGTTCTCTTTTTGACAGATAGTCTAAATTGACCAGCAAAGGAGGCAGTTCTGACTTGAAAAGGTCTTCGAATGTGGCGGGCGAAACTTCTATTCTGCTACATGTCATTTATACAGGGTCAGAGTTCTTGTGGTGGGTTTTGTTTTTTTTACCCCGGTGTGATGAACTTGTGTTGTTTATAGCGTTGTGCAGAAACATAGAATTTAGGGTTATTGAATTTTCGGCAATATTGAAACATGTTTTGAACAAATTTTCGCGGACTTTTCTCATCGGGATAAAAAAGATAAGCCAGGAAAATTGCAATGAATTTTTCTTTGATTCTTCTCTCAGTGGGTATTGAAGTGAATTCAAGATTCTGTGCAGTGAGCTCGCATCAAGAAATTAAACTTGTTACCAAAATCCGCCGGTAGTAAAAGACTCACCGATAACAGTTCATATAAAATCATTTTATTGGGCGTAAAGAAAGTAGCGAAAACAATAAGAACACTGGACAATAAAAAAGAAAAAGAGTAAAAAATGAAGAACTATCAAATCCGGCATACTTTTTGAGCGACCTAGCACGATGACTGTTTGTGTTCTTCACCCAGTTCCTCACCGTGGAAATTGTGGCAAACCAACATCGGCTGTGGAAACTGATGAGATTCAGAAATTACATCACTCCAGACGTTGGTAGTATCGAGGTATCTTATGCCAAACTTATAGCAGGAACCATAGTAAAAAATGCGCAGTTATTCTTAAAAAAATGAGGGTTGCAAAGGTAATCAATCAATTTTGAAAAACAAGGTGTTATTAAATAAAATTACAACAGTGATACGGGTGCAAAAGCTCGCAAGTCCATGTGTCTCTACACACACTGCAACTGCACGTACTAAGTATCTATTCGCAGATATCCTCTATAGTAGAAACCACAGGTTGCTTTTTTCTTAATTTGGGCATAAGGTATTTATTAGCTCGGGAAGAGAATAATAAACCACGCGTTTCTTTTTTTGGGATCTACAGGTTTTTATTTTTTTTAAACCCTAAATCACGGCTGAAGACCGATGCGGTTTAAAATCTAACGCAAGCTATTGTCCAACAGTTGGGCAATTCTTTGCCGCCTGCCCAAAAGACTTGTAAAGAGGAGTTTTTTCAGGTCAAAGACAAAAATGCACCCGAATGTTAGATTTGAGAAGCTTTATTGAAACTGATTGACTGTATAAAGCGGGACTGTAGAAGCGTTCCATGGAATTCGGTCTGAAACAAGTCAAAACCATCGAAAAAAATATCTGATTCCCAAAAAAGGTAATTTAAATCAGCCAGGGCTCCAACATAAGTCAATGAGCTCACTATGCTTATTCTTTGAAAAGAACACTTGATGACGGACACTACAAGAACAAAGCTGATGAAACAACTGTCCCTTTCAATATTCCGTAATCTGCCATAACCAAAGAAGGATCCAACGTACAAACTTTAGGTGGAAATCTGATAACCATTCCCATGAAGAATACCAAATGAATAATATCAAAAAGATTGGCAGGCGCAAATCAGAGGTATCAGCTAGATCTCGTCCAGTCGAGATTCATTTAGCCTTTAGGTATGACCACCGCATAAATTTGAACAACATCTACCTCCTAAAAAAGCCCAAATTTTTTTAAACATAAACGCTGACCGAAAGAAACTCAATGAGAGGGATATGCTGCAAAAAAATATAGTCTGCTTGTACTAAATTGAAACGTTTTAAGAGTCCTCAATTTAGAACAAATTGAAAATCTTTAGAGATCTCAGTAATTTCAAAGAGTTGTGCAGACTGAAAAGCGAAACATACCTCTACTGTCTCAGAAACTCAAAAAACAGTTATGCAATTCGACACATCGATGGTCGTGCATAACGAACTAATTTTTTTGAAAGTGCAATTATTGCTTCTTAATGTCCAATCAATTCAACCGATGGAACTACAAATTTGTTGTGATTATTCGCTTGGATATTACGAAGTATAAATTGTATTTTTTAATAGTTGTCCTTTGTTTCGCATCATCAATGTGTCAGAATGCATCGTTATTATGAGTTCCTAAGGAATTGCATTGCGCTCAGCAGGATGGCACTTGTTAATTTAACTGAAATTTGGCTTGACTCCTACACTGCCAACAAAAAGACTCCATATAATTTGACACTCTAACTTAAAATCAAGGGTTGCGAGACCAAAGAGTCAGTATGGTAGGGTTTTTAGTTACACGAAAAATTTCATGTGTTAAAGTTACAAGACAAAGACGCAAATCTTAATTTCACCTCGATGTGGTTTACGTAAAAGAATTTTTTTTCAAATTCTGGTTTGTATATGTTTCATACACCACCAACAACATTTACAGAATAGAACCTGACCCAGGTTGAGGTGCTCGAGCACTTTGATTTTTTCTTGGAAATTTCTCACACACACAGAATCAACGCACAGAATCAATCCAAAGGAGAGGTTCAATCTATCGTTATTTGTTCTTGGTGAGTTCAATCTATGTTTGTGCACATAGAAATCAATGACCAACCCTAGCCATCTGTAAAAAAGAAACACGATTGATAATAATTCGGCTAATTCGAATTCATTTCGAGCTACCACTCGCTTCCAAGTCATCAGCAATCCCATAAAAATTGATGTTCATCCAATTTTTTTTATGGATGGCACCAGACTTCTAACACAACAACCCTATTATAATACGACTTAGTACTGCTTGAGTCAGGCAACAGACTCAACTAACCTTGTCGAACCATGGAATCTGTTCACCGTTAAACACTTGATTATTAGCCGTGTCAATTCAGGATTGTATGAATTCCTAATAGACAGTATCAAAATTTACTACAGTCCAGAACAAACTAAACGTATATCAAACTGTTTTTATTTTTGTTCTTTAAAAATTCACAGTTTAAATCAATTGAATACAGTGCTGAGAAGAAGAGCTCAGAACACAGCCGAAAACATCTGCAAGTCTCCAGACGGACTACTGCGTGTGAACCATTCTCCAAAATGGATAGAGTTTCCTTTATTGATGGTTGCATGACCCAAATTCTTAGCTTTTTTGCGCAACCTGAAGACCCGAAAGAAATGTTTTTTTTTGGAAAAATATTAGAAGATTTCATTGCTATCGCAAACTGCTCCAACAAATTTTTTGAATAAAAACTTCATTTGCCACTCCCATAATGTTGCATCTCATTGTTCCTTAGGATTCATCAACCGTAGGTATTTCAAAATTTCAATACGAGCACTTTAACATTCCCTGATATTTGGAAGGTAGCTGAACTCAGGCCCACGCATAAACAACTAACTAAGTCCAGCACTGAAAATTGTTGTCCCATTTGTTTACTGACAGTAATTCCCTAAATTTGCCAAAGTTTTTTTTAACTGTCTTTAAAAATCTTCTGAACATCAATTGCCTTTGTAACTATTTGATTTTCAGTCAATTAATAGACTATTTGGAGACTTTTTAACGTTACAAATCATCCAGCCCACTCTCATTCCATTTACAATATGGAGAGGTTTTTGATAAAGTGCACGGTCAATTCTAGCTAGCTAAAATGAAATTCTTTGCCTTTCACCTCAATTCGTGTTCTTTATTTCTTTCCTAATTTGAGGAACAATCATGAATCATTAATCTATATGGCTTTCTTTTCTGTTTAAACCCTGCTTGGCCGTTGGCTTGAACCACTTCTCCATGGTAATACTACACATCAAAGAAGAAAGAAACTTACTAGTCTTGGGTTAGTTGAAATTCATTTGGAGAGTCCTCTTACTGCCAATTTTTCAGCTAATTCCTAATATCTTCTCATCATTCTTTACTTATAAAAGTTGTCACCAGACTTCTACCCTGACCCAGCACTTCTCTAATCAGGTAACAAACTTTACAAAATTTGTCGAACGATTGAATTTTTTCTTGTTTAATGACTCGTTTTTTAGCAGTGTTGTTGCAGGTTCGAATATTTCCTCCTGAACACTACCAAAACTCACTTCCAGCAAAAGCAAATACAACACAAATCATTTTTTCACTATTTATCGTTAACTCTGCTCAATTTAAATTATTTGAATAAAATTCTAAGAACACAGCCCAGAATCCAACCAAAAAATCTGTATCAAATCTGTAGACTGGCTGCTGAGTTTGAAGCGTACCCAGAAATGGAATAATTTGCTTTAATAATGTTTACATAACACCAAAACTCGCTTTTCTGCGCATCCTCTGAAAATTTACAAACCAAAAAAAATTAATAGAAAAATGCAAGAAGACCTCTCTGCTATCAAAATATACTAAACAATGTTTCTTGAAACGAACTTCACTTGCAACTCCTGTTTTTTTTACATCTTTTGTTTTGTCAGGACTCATCAACCTTAAGAATTCAATTTTTGAGGCAAGATTTAACTTTAAAAGAGATAGTGCTGACTTATTATTCGACATTTCTAACAAATGGTTTTTTTCTTTCATCCTCTCTAGAATTAACTCAACAGTTGATTGCTGACATACTTTCCTTTCTATTTTAGTTTAAAACTGACTTTAAAACAATCCATCGTATTTGAAGAGTATCTTAATTCAAGCCCCTGCAGAAACAACTATCAAGGTCCAGCATAGAAAATTACTGTTTTAGTAGTTTAATGCCAATACTTCCTAAAACTTATCAACGACTTCTTTTCACTGTCCTTCAAAATGCTTTAAAGATCTATTGCATCCAAAATCATCATGCGTTCATTCACTGACGAAGGCAGTACTCCAACAGAAAGATTATTTGGAGACTTTGAATTATTAAAAATCACCAATTTTTTGATACATTTAGAATACCAAAGAGTCTTTGATTTAGGTGCAGCATCAGACACTGCTATTTAAAGTAAAATATTTTGGTTTTCACTGACTTTTTGTCTATTTCTTCTCTGATCTTGAGAACCGATCACAAATCACTAATCTATATGACTTGGTTTTCTGATCCGTGCACCTTGTGTTCTTATGACTGGGATTTGAGGGCTAATCCTAGCTTTTGTGTACGAACAAGGCACTTTGGATATCTTGTTCTGCCGTTCATTTGAACCACATAACCATGTCAATAATAGCCATCAAAGAATAAATTCACTTGATTTTTTTTTATCTCGAGTTCATTTGGAGCCTCCACTTACTGCCAACTGTTCAGCCTTTCCTACTAAGTACTTTTCATATATTACATTAAAAAATTTGAAACCAGACGTCTACCGCGACAACCAAAATCTATCGGCACAGCACTTCCTTAATCAGGCAACAAACTCAACTAACTTTGTCGAATGATTGGAATTTTTTGAACTTTAATCACTTGCCGCTCATCAGTGTCGTTAGAGGTTCATTGATATCCTCATTTGCACACTTTCAAAACTGACTTCAAGCGACAGCAATCTCTCCACATATCACTTTTTGTTCATTACTCATCGTTAACTATGCGAAAATTAATTAATTTGAGTACAATACTAAAACGAACAACCCGGAAGCCAACCAAAAATCTGTATCAAGTCTGTAGACTGGCTACTGAGTTTCGAGCGTTTTCTGAAATGGAAATTAATTTGTTTTATAATAATGGTTACATAACACCAATAGTTCGACCCTTTTTTGAGTCCTGTAAAATTCCACATATCCAAAAAGACTATTTTTTAAACAAAAAAAGCTGGTAGATTCCATTGCAATCAAAAACTGCTATTGAAAACTGCTACTGAAGTATTCATAGAAAAAAAATCCATTTGCATCTTCCATATTTTTATATCTTGTATGTCGTCAGAATTTGTCAGTAATAAGATTTCAATTTTTGTGAGGCCAGATTTGACTTCAAAAGAGGTAGTGCTAACTAAATCATCAACAGGTTTAACGAATGATTTCTTGCTTCATCCTCTTCTGTCAAACATTCCCTCATATTTGGAGGGTATCTTGAGTCAAGCTCTTGCACAAACAACTATCTAATTTCATCATTGAAGAGCATCGTCCTCCTGTTAGTTTACAGCCAATACTTTTTCAAATTCATCAATGAGTACTTCTAGTTGTCATTACGAAACCTCTACAGATCAATTGCATCCAAAAACATTTGATTTTGACACTGAAAAAGGCAGTGTTTCAACCAATAAATTATTTGAAGATTTCCTATTGTTACAAATCACCAGCATTTTCTTGATCCATTTAGAATTTGAAAAACTTTTTGATAAGGTGAAGCATCAGATTCTGCTTGTTAAACTGAAAATCTTTTTGGCTTTCACCCTATTTTTGTCTCTCATTTTTTGCAGGCTTGAGCACCGATCACAAATCATAAATCTAAATGGCCTTCTTTTCTGATCTTTAAAGTTTCTGAACCTGAGCAACTAGAAATTGATGGCTAATTTTGGCTATCTCGAACAAACAGGGAACTTTGGATATCCTGCTTAGCCGTCAGTTTGAAACACCTATCTATGCCAACACTACACATCGAAGAAAAAACACGCATAATAGTGTTTTGGTTAGTTCAAACTCATTTGGAGCCTCCGCTTACTGCCAAGTCTTCAACGATTTTCTAAAAAGAGCTCATTATCTAATACTTATGAAAGTTGACATTAGGCGTCTACCCTCACAGCCCTAACTTTCCGAACACATCATTTCTTTAATGAGGCAACAAAATAAACTAATTTTGTCGAATGAACGAGTTTTTTCACCTTTAATGATTCGACTTTTATCAGTGCCGTTACAGTTTCTGTGATTTCTTGCCGAACAGTACCAAAACTCACTTGAAAAAGAAGAAAACTCAACGCATATTAATTTCTTTCATTATTCATTGTTAGCTGTGCGCAATTTAAATCATTTCAATATAACGCTTAAATGAACAGCCCGGAACCCAACGAAAAAAAATCTGTATGAAGTCTCTAGACCAGCTACCGAGTTTGAAGTGTTATATGAAATGATTTAAGTTTGCATCAATGATGGTTTTAACAACAATAGCTCGCCCATTTTGTGCCTTGTGAGATATCTAAGCCGCAGGTATCCGAATAGACAGTTTTTGTTGAAAAAAACCTCGAAGATCCATTGCTAACGGAAACTGCTTGAAAATTTTCTTTGAAAGGAACTTCAATTGCAATTCATATAATTTTAAATCTCATAATTCATCAGGATTCATCAATCATAAGACTTTCAATTTTTCTATGAGGCCAGATATACTTTTGAAAAAGATAGTGCTCACTGAATTGTCAACACATCTAACGAAAGGCTTCATCCCTCATACGCTTCTAAAATTAATTTAACAACTGATTGCTGACATAATTTTTTTTATCTGTATTAGTCGAATACGTCTTTCACCGACTGTAAAACATGCTATCAATTTTGGATGGTAGCTTAATTCAAGCCCTTGCAGTGACAACTATATAAGTCCAACATTGAAAATCACTGTCCTAGTAGTTTGCTGCCAATACTCCCTCACATAAACCAACGACTACTTTCAACTGTCTTTTAGAATCCTTTAAAGATCTATTGCATGCAAAATCATTATGTTTTCAGTCATTGGCGAAGGCAGAACGTCAACTAAAAGATTATTATGAAATTTTGTATTGTTACAAATCACCTAACCTTTTCTTGATCCATTTAGAATATGAAAAGTCATTGATAAGATGCAGGATCAGGTTCTGCTACTTAAACTGAAGTTCTTTGGCTTTTACCTCTCTTTCATGTCTCTTATTTATCTATAATCTTGAGGACTGATCTTGAAACAATAATTTTAATGGCTCTTTTCTAATCCGATATCACTTTCTAGCGGAGTTTATCAGGGTTGGGTTATCGGCCGTTTTTATTGCTTTTCTTTAATAACGAGTGTTTTGTTGACTACCGAGCCTGAATGTTTGCAGATGGCGTCAGTTTTTGCACTTGATCCTTTCATAATTATATACTACGTCTCTAAAACTTGACTGATATGACCTAGCAGGTCGCTAATCTTGGAGAAACATGTATAGAATTTTCAAATGAGTATCATCAGTTACTATGAAGGAAGGTTCGATAAATCACTTTAAGCAAATTAAAGCTTATCGCGGAATCATAAGCAGTATACTGAAATGGACAGAGAGCATGTGTTGGTTAAATAAATAAAGCACAGTGATGTTTTTTTTCCATAATACAAAACATCTTTTGTCAAATATTATCCATGAAAACGTTTTGCCTTTATTTCTTTTTTTTTTCAGTTGTTCTTCATGGAATAACATTTTGGTACCCAGTTATAACGCGTTTGATATCAATAAAAAATTTTTAGATATAAAGCTTCAAACGGTTTTCAGGCACGAATACACCATATGGAGTATTCCTCAAAAATGATTCTATATTACGATTACGTCATCTTATTGAATTGAGATTATTGATATTTCTAGCAGAGCTTATGAATGACAAGTTGCAACTCGACAAAAACCGCTTTATTACGTTCCATTATGTAAACGGAGATGAAAATTTGTGTTTGCTCCTCCAGAATCTTTGAAGTTGACCCCCAATGAAGCAGCATTTTATTTTTCTTCACGTGGGGCCTGATTATGGCCAATTATCTGTTTCGGCATGGGAATTTTATGAGCTTCCATAGAGTGACAAAAAAGATATGAAAAAATTCTTGTCAATAAAGATTTCCATAGTTATTCTATCTGCACCCTCTACCTATTATATTGCTTGTATCTGTTGGGATTATAATTTAATAAAAAGTATATGCTAAAAATTTGGTTTGTCTTGAGAATAAAGTCTTTCTGTACCTCCCTTAAATATTTAAAAAATGATCTGACAATGATTTTTTTAAATCAAAAATTTAATTCTCCAATATGCCAATAACCGACATTTTTTGACTCTGTTGCAAAAGAAATCAAATAAAATTTAAAAGTATGCTTAGCAATTGAAACTCCAAAAGGTGTTGTTTGTTTATTCAAACTCTAAAACGTTTTAAGAATCAGATATTAACAATAAACAGTTTTAGAATGTTAGCTGATTTCTTCTTATGGCCTTGGAAATTTGAAAAGTTTAGTTTAAATTTTTTCAGATTTTTTCAAGTCCTTATACATGCTTATAGTTTGAAATATCTACTTATTGAGATATAGGTTAAAGCTTACAAGACGCAACCTTTGCAAAGATTGCGACAGCAGACATTTTTCTGATTTCACCAACAAATTTTTATTGCCCGGTTATTTGACCGATTAAAACTTGATGATTTTTTTGCTGATAGAAATTGTAAGAAAAACCCACTCCACATAAAATATGAAAACCTGGATTAAAAAAAAAACAAATCAAACTTCTCGAAATGGCATGCCATTCCTCAGCATCCGTTAAAGAATTGAAGCTGCCGATTGATTTGAAAAAGAAATCATGTCAAACGTCAACTCTGTTTCTATTTCTATTGCTTGGTAATGAAAACTTAAATTAGTTTTAGTACATTGAACAATAAAAACACTGATTTCTGTTGGATCGTCCTTCTATGCGCAATATAAAAACTATTTGTCAACTCCATTAGGCGTCAGTTAGTTTTTTCAAAAAAGAGATTATGTTTATTCCAGTAATTTTTTCCTTTTCGTATACGCTTTTTTTCTCTGCTCAAATCCGATCGATTGATTGATATCATCTGCCAACTGAAAGATGTTATTTTCTCCTATAAGTTGTTTTGGAGAAATCATCAACTCATGCAACATGTATCGCAAATAAAAACTGTTCCCTGGAAAACAACATGCCAATCAGGCTATAGAAATTGGGGGGATAAATAATAAGAAACTTAATAAGAAACTTTAATGAAATAACTTTTGGAAGTAAAACTAAATTACGACAAAGAAGTTGCAAATTCTTGGGGAATCAACACAATTTTTATGCAAGAATCAAGCCCTGTCTTAAGTTTGGCATCTAGATTGTTAACAAACACCCGCATTGTGTTTGAATAACAGCATATCTCGTTTTTAAGAGCAACAATGATTTGGTGAAAAAGATAAATTTGTAGTCATGCACCCTCAGATAAATAATATGATACTTCCAGATATTTTGTCAATAAAAGTTGAAGGATTACTGGGTATTGAGATTTCGCATTGCAAATCGCGTTTTCAAAGTTTTGGGGTTTTAAGTGAGGAGCATATGAGGTAAGTTTAAAACGGGGCTAGGGGTATTAGCCGACACACAAATTAGAAGACACGCCAATTATCCGACAGATTTCATCCAGACGACGTGAAAATGACCGAAATCGGAACTATAATTTAGGCAAGGTTATTAGAAGCTTCGACTTAATTATGTTCGGCCGTCATAATTTGTTCGGTTGTTGTAGATTCATATCAAGTCCCACGGGCCGCTGAGGCATGGCCAAATTAGTTAGTAGTTGTAGCCAACTATTGTTTGTTTTAAAACACGGGGACGCTACTTTGCCCAATTAGTGCGAGGGTAATTATCATGAACTGTGGTTTTCGAGTAGCAATATTTGTTTAAGTGGGTGGTGGTTAAGCGAGCCGATAGAAAAGCTAACCAATTTTTTAAAATGAGGTCAAGTAAGCCAAAAACTTTGGGATATGCGTATTTTAAGTTGCCCCGCGCTTCGATAAACGGCCCGCGGTTTCCGGATTACATCCCACAGTGGATGAGAGGCATGGCCATGGACAGCGGTCCGCTGAGGCACGTACCCACTAGATGTCTAAAAATTGACGTATTTTTGTTTCTTTGGTGCATTGGAATACATTATGCACTATAATACTACGCGCAATATTGGTTCTAACGGCTAACAATGTATTCCTGATAGACTACATAACTATTACATAATTTTCGGCTTGCTTTTCTGCCGGCTTACTTTTACTTCGGTTTTCTTTGCTTTCGCCGCTTAAGTGTCGGCTAATTTGTTTGTCAGCCAATTGACCGGCCACGGTTTAAAACAGATTTGTTTAGAATTCGCTTAGCGAAAGAAAAGAATGTGCGATTATACTTCAGTTACAAAAAAGAGAAAATGGTGGCATAAAGCATGATCAAAAAAGGGTTCCACCAGACTAATATTAACAGAACTAATAGCAAATATGGTCCACTCAAAGCTTGAAACTAATGGAGTTGAAGTTTTTGCTTAGCAAACAGGGAAAAGATTGGAGAAATATTCGATCAGCAACTTTGACGTGCGGTTACTTTCCATTTTGCGGTTTTGTTGGAAATCGAGGAAATCGTGGATATTACCATATCCATTATCAACCAACTGCCGTGAATGGAACTGTTGATTGCGTCTACGTGTGGATATTTGATATAATTTTTAATTGCAATTTGGTCATTGATAAACGATTAGTCTGATTCTACATTTATGCTCACCAGGAGCTGAGCTGTTTAAATAGAGCAATATTTGCTAGCATCTTTCCTAAGCATAACAGCACTTAGTGATGCAGCAGCAGCTGATCTTTTTAAGTACTGCTTCCTTCTCTGTTAAACTATTGAGGAGTGTTTCAAAGAACATTGTTGAAAGGACAAAAACTGTTTTGTGATGTTTTGAGATGTTTGCGCTCAGTTTGCAAACAAGAGGGAATCATTGTCTAAATAAACATCCGAATTAACTTCACGTGACAACTATGCACAGAATGAGTATTTGCAATGCAAAAGTAGGCTATAAATCTGCTCAATAATGGAAAGGTATTGTCAGCAGTCCATTCAATGTTGGTAAAAAACAGCACAAGAGTTCACATTTTACCTTAGCAAGATAAAAAAGAGACATAGTGATAGTTATTGCATTTCTTTCTTCCAGATAAGGTAAAAGTTACAACGTCTTAGAATTACAGAAAAGTAGTGAAAATAATTGCTCAGTACTATAGTTCATAAAAAATTGTTTACATTCCCTATGGCATTAACTTCCATTCTTTGTTTCGTGACCCATAATAGTAGGTTCTTTAAAACTTGATGAAATGAAAGCATGAGTAGAAAGAACATGGTTATATTGAGGAACGTTCGCCTATCATGAGAGTGCATACCCTGGGGTTGCTGTTTCCTTCGCAATTTCCTGAACGCTTCCAAAAACACATTAAGGTTGGCCGGAATTTGACTTTCTGTCTAATTTGTTTCAACTTGTGGCGAGATTACTTTGAGGACTTTGAGCTTCCGGGAAGACAGGTGACATTGTTGCAATTAAAAATTTACAAACCTCTGATTGGGTAACAGAATGCAAAGATCTTAGATGCTTACCGTGGTCAGTTTTCTCCTCAGCAGTGGGAAAAAATATCTCGCGGTTCTTGATATGAAGTTTGGCTTTCACTGCAACTTTAGCAAGCGGTTGCCTAGAATTTTTGAAGTTTTGCTGGAAAAGGTAGTATTTATGTTTGCGGTTCATACACGGCCACCATGGGTGAATTGTCATAATCATCGTCTTAAAAATGCCCGAAACTGGGATGTTGATTGCGTTTACGTATGCATATTTCATAGAGTCATTAATTGCACTTTAGACATATTGATGAAAATTTACCCTGATTTCACATTTATGTACCAACAGTAGATGTGTAAATAGGACAAATTCTGCTTGCAACGCTCCTCACTATTACTACACAATATGCAATTGCTGCTCTTTTTCACAACTGCTTTCTTCTAGGCTAAAATTTTGAGGAGTGTTATGGTGAATACTTTTGAAAGCGCAAATTAACTGTATCTTTATCTTGAGATAATTGGTCTTTTTCGGGAGTTGATGTTGTACCGGTGTTAGAAGTCGGAGCATGTACACTATTAGTACGAGATGGTCCAGATTCATCCTAAAAATGTACTCGTGAGCAAGTATTCGGCTTCGTTTGTTGAAAAATTTTTTTGGAAGAGCTCATCATTTTCAAAATCTCGCAGATTGAAATGCAATGGTTTGAAATCTAAAGAGTGACTGAAACGAATGCCAAGTAAAATCAGTGAGGAAATATTGATGTTAATAAAAATCTTTTGCCATGTGTTTAAAAGCCTCTAATTCAGACACAGAAACTTTAAAGACTTTTAAAGACATTGCTGAAAAGTGCGGCACAGGCATGACAATTTTATGATAAATTTTCTTGAATGATAATTAGAGCTTACGAACAAGCGTAATTTTTAAATCGTTTTGGACTTTTTTGACTGAATTGAGTCAGTTTTGTTGCTCAATGATTGTACTCCTATTTTAAGTAATCCAGTAGCGTAATCATTCACTTTCGGGCTTCATAATGTAAAACTTTCCATAAGGTCTGGATTATTTCGAACTTAGTTTTGTTAGGCCATTACGAAATAAGTTCACGTGATCTTCGAACCTTCCTTTAATGACAATCAAAATATCGTCCAGAAAGCATTAGGTGGTCTTTCGCCCAATAAATTTATATTCGGTATCCTTTTGGAATTTCGCTGGCTTGTCAATGTGAGTGTGGAAGCATGTTTTGAAGCTGTAGATGTCGGTCAGATTACAGCTAACTATGTTCAAATTGCTGGAGTGACCTGCTTCCGGGGATTTTTTAAGTTGATGTAAGCGTATCACAAATCGATAATGGAAAGCTCAGTTATCTCTTGCTATAAGTTTAAAATTACATTTTGTGAAATAAACAAAATGGTGAATTAATGTTATGCATTTGATACTTACCTTTAAGAATTGATTAATTTGAAACATTTTTGAACATCGTGATAATTTAACTTTTTTGTAATTTTTATCTGTGAATACCATTAGAGAGAAGCAATTTGAATCAGAGCACGATGAGGATTTAGACTGTGGCAAAGTGAGATTTAGAGGTACCAACTCTAATTATCAGTGAAGGGAATTTTGTCGCAATTTGCTGTTTGGCAAAACATTGGTGTGATACGCGGTTCAATTTTTCTTCTGTTATCGGTTATATATATATATATATATATATATATATATATATATATATATATATATATATATATATATATATATATATATTGAATATCAATAGATTTGCCTGTGCAAATAGATCTCCTCCAATCAACAGTAGTAAACCGTCAGCAACAGTTGTACTGTACCGGTGCTGATATGCATTCTATCTCTTCTACAGATCGATTTGATTTTCTTTGGCTGAACTGAAATCTGTGTCGTCATGTGGGTTGACTCGTATTTGTTGAGTTGTTTTATGTTTTTGCAACGTAGTTGTTATCTGAAAAGATATAGTTTATGGCTGTACTGTTCATGGTGGTTTTCTATGCTGTCAACGGTCAAATTTGCATTCAATTTGGAATGATTACTTTGATTAACAATGGAATGCAAAAAATAGGCCAGAGGATTTATGCCAAAAGATTCCGGAGGAAAAGATTCAGGAGGAAAATTTGTCTCTTTGGTTCTTTGTGATAACAAGGCGGCTCGGTAATGTGCGATGGCACATAAGGTTCCGACCCCGCCCATCCGCATATTTGGCATAATTGTCTACCAAATGAGGAACAGATAGAAAAACCCAAAAATTATTTTTTGGGAATCCCAAAAAAGCCCAAGTATTTTTCAAAAAAATTGTGTATGAACGATAAGATAGCCTCCAAAGCAAACAACTCAGTGGAATAGAAATTGAAGCATTAGATTGCTGTGACAAGCCAATATTAAGAAAGCGAGTCGAGACAAACAGCAAAATCAAACAGCAACAGCAACAAACATTAATTACATCAAAAACTTTATGTCCGTTTTAAAAAACAAAATTTAGTAGCAAAGTCAGCATACCGTCAGATAAAACTAAAACTAAACAAAATAACTTATAAATTACCGCAAAAGATATGGATCAGTCCATAAAAAGATTCGGTAACAATTAGACAAAAAAGAACAAAAACAGTAGTTAAAAAATTCGCCTATTTCTTTTAAAACAATTTAATTAAAAGTAATGAAAACCATTAGAAATCAAGTAAATTATCCTAAAATCTTACGATTTCCAATGCTTCTATAGAAGGGCTTTAGGACTTGTCCTTATTCATTTTATTAAGCGGCTAAAAAGAACAACAAAAAACAACAAACAAAAATTCAATTGAAATTTGCCAGAAAACGCTGTCAAAACCGTCAAGCCATATTTTGGCCCTCAAAATATATTCGATTGCTCCATCTTCAAGCAACGATAATGTAGTATGTAGCCATTTATTAGTGAGACTAGGTAACAAGTAGACAAAAAAGACAAAAGGGTAAAAGTATGTGATAATTTTGATTTTTTTTTCGAAAGAAAATTATATCCAAAGCCATGAAAGACATAAATTACGAAGTGAAATATTTAAATAGGGTCATTTATTCATCCAAAAGAAACCTTTTAAACCTGCAATTATCCAGAATATGTTTTGCGTCTATAAAAACAACGTAAAATAAGACAAATATCAAATTAATTTACTTTTTTTGTGGAAATCCGGTGTCGAAGTCAGTAAGGTCATAAAGCATTCATTAAAAAAACAGATTTTGGGACATTAATCCCTTTTGACACATTCCCTTGACACCCATAATGTCAAATTTGACCTGTACTTAAAGGACATTGGGTTAAAAAAATGAAAAATAGATATAACATACTTGCGAAGTAAAAAAGTTTTTTTTTAGTTTTGGAAAACGATTGTTTTCAACGTCATAAAAGCCATCAGCTATCTATTATTATCAGAATTTTGGCTCATCTTTTTTTTGTGAAAAACCAGTGAAACCCATTACTATATAGGAAGTTTCATACGACCGAAACGACAAAGTAAATATGACAGTTGAAGACAAAATTAAAAAATTCAATTATTTTCTTCAAGAAAAAAGTGTCGAGGCCGTTAAAACGATAAAATATATCTTTCAGGATCTTAATATATTCAATTGCGTTTTATTTTGAACGCTAATAATGTGATATGAGAACTGTCAATAATGTGATAATGTGACTAGAAAACGTGAAAAAATGTGACTAGGAAACGCAAATATCTAAAAACAAAAAAACCTGAAATCTAGTAGTATCAAAGCCAGAAAAATTAACTTCAGGCTTAAAACCATCATCGATAATAATTTTTAATGCAGTAGAATGAAGAAGCATTCTTTTTTTGTGGACACTAAGCTACAAGTTCACCAAATTAAGAAAAAATAGAGGAAAAGTTCATTAAGCCATTATTTCTTTAAAGAATCAATTATTTTTAAAAGTCGAAACGATCATAAACTTTCAAGTAGAAAACTAAATGCATTATGTGGTAGCTGCTTAGGAAGCCAATTGGACCTATCACTCCTGAGCTTTAATTTGATATGTTCTGTTCTTTATTATTAAAAAAATGACTTTTTCAAAAAAAAATGCCGACTGATTACAATGCGAACTCTTTTTGGATTGTAACAGTCCAATATTGGCCCAAAACTAGCCATGCTAATGCTTTTTGTCCGTTAGCAAAAAACGGCAAATTTTAATTACAGAGCAAACTCAGCGGAAGTTGAAGTAGGATTAGCCCCCTTCTGAGTCTACAAAGATTGTATTAGTGTTGTTTGGGGGAATACTGTCGGCAAATTTTAATTAAAATGGAGTAAACTAGCTTATTTCGTGCTGTTTTTGATGAAGAAGGCTGAATTTTGAAATGTTTATCCAGAGTTTTCGACCAAAAAAATTAAATCAGAATAATCAACAAAGATTGTTTGTCTTTAAAAATGAAATCAACGACACTATTCTTAAAAAGTTTAACAAATTTTGGCAAAATTGACGAAAAATTAGGCAAAAATTTCGGAAAATGTGAATAAAAACATCGTGAATTCACTCTACTTTTCTCAGAAGTTCAAACCTCGATAACTCCCTGTAGAAAATGAAAATTAAAAAAATCCTTTTAATTCTATATTCTACGCTGGACGAGCTTTCTAATGATACCAGTCTCAACTGTCTACGATGAATGTATCGATCGGCGAAAATTGACTGAACAAAAAAAACCCATTTGAGTATATAGTTCCTCCTCCCTCAAGAGGGTCGGAACAATAACAAAAAGATGTTATGTGCTTTATCAGCGTTGAATAAAGTGATGCTTTCAAGGACTTCAATATAAGAATATTGGCATTTTGGACTTTTGATGATTTGTTCAATTGTTCGTGCTGTTTTTGTTTTATTTTCTTATTTGAGGAAAATCTGTTATGTGAAGCTAGTTAACCTCAGCTGTGTGTAGTTAAGTGGCTTTTTGGGAATAAAAATTGGGCAGACGATTTTCACCTGCAATCGATCTTGCCTGCAAACTGTGCAGCATGTCTGTTTAATCATTGCTTTGATTATAGGCCGTGTGACTATAGATTGTGATTATTACTGTTTTCGAACAGAACAAGAACACACCACTTTGAAATAGAAACTAGGACTTAACTATGACCAAGACAAAAACACTGCACAAAAATTAAAGAGGAAAAATGTGAACATAAGGAAAATTGAATGATGAATGATATCATTAAGGAGCCTCAATTTGAACGAGCCGGAGTGTCAAAATAGGTCTTTACACAAATAATGTATTTGCTACCTCATCAGAGAGCAATTAATATGGTGTTCAGGTGCAAATTTCCTGCATAAGTTTTCTCAAAATTGCATACCTGCACATCGTTCAAATAAATTACCCACCAAAAAAATTCATTTCTTAAAATAAAAAAAATTAAAAAAAAACACTTTCGGGACAAATTACCTGAAAAATTAATATAAATTGCGAAGGTAAATTTACCTTGCAGGCTCATTCACGCTAGTGTGCAAAAACGCGGAAATACATGCTCAGTTCAGGTAAGTTTACATGAACTCTTGGGTTAATTTACTTGCACGTTACTACGAGTGCGTGTCTTGCTAAGTCCGATGGGTCTGGAAAGATCTGATCATAGCAAATTGGAACGAGCACCTCGACTTGGGAATTGCTACAAAACGTGCTTCTGTCTTCTGAAATGTTTGGGCTATAAAACGGACGGGATATAATTGTTCCGACCCCTCTTGGGGGGGAGGAACTATATACTCAAATGGGTTCAGACAATTTTGACCGATCGATATATTCATCGTAAAGAGTTGTGATTGGTATCATTAAAAAGCCCCTCCAGCGTAGAATACAGAATTGAAAAGAT
>NC_134469.1:61578490-61803429 GCF_964194025.1 Convolutriloba macropyga | reverse complement strand
CAGGGAGAAAAATGTCCATCTGTGAACTGTAGGACCAAATTAAAACATCAAAGAAAAATTCGGAAGAGTAGTGATTCAATTTCACAAACGGGCTATAATAGTTTAGAAACAATAGACACTAGTGTCAGTATAAGAGGCCCACAGTTTAAGTACAGAGAATATAATTTGCAAAAAATTGCAAAAAACAGCTTGAGATAGGAACTTCTTTTTCAGAAGACAAGACAGAAGGATATTTGTAAAAGCCACAAATAACATGTCAAAATCTCTCAAAATATTGAAAATATTTTGCATCAGAAACAAGATGTTTCTCATTTTTATCCTGCAAGAACAAAAATAACGACAAGAAAGCTGTAAATCATTCGCTAAAGTATAAAGTTTCATATCATTTACATCATTTGGATGTCAAACCGATTGCCCTTTTCTACCTTTCAACCAATTGTTAATCTGAGATCTGAGTAAAGATATTATTGATGTATGAACAGAATAGGATGCCTAACTCACTGAAATCATAGAAAATTGCGGCAATAGCAAAAGCTAAATAAGTTTAATTTATTGCCTTCAACCTGTAAACTATTCTCAATTTCTTATAATTTTTTCCATTTCGAGAAATATGGCATATTTAAAAAAGAAAAATTTTGAAACTCAAGTATTTTCAGAATAACGTATCTTATTGCTTGTTGGTTGCCTATGAGAAAAATAATGTGAAAAAAATAACAACCAGCAACGAAGGAAAAAATAACACTGCTACGTTGGCAAATAGCAGCATAGAAATAAGTTAAGCAGTGCAATGATAGTCCGCATATTACCAAATCTTTTCAAATCGTTAATTATGTTTATGAATTTTTTTTCAAAAAGGATAGCTGATGTGCGTTTGCAACTTAAAACATCAAACCACTGGAAGAAAATAAATAAACTATCTGGAGGATTTTGGAGACTTAAACTCTGCATATCGTAAACACCGCCATATACCCTGCATTTAATCAAAATTTCCAAAGATTTCCTCGTATAAACAGAGCTACCTGGCAATTAGCATATGTTCAACATTGCTGAGAACATATACTCGTGTAAGTCTTTACCCGTTTTCAAATTTGGCAAACTATTCTCATAAAAAATCTCATCCTGATCAGATTACAGACTCTAATGCGAACTAACTATTGCAAGTTTAGTTTAAAAGAATTTTACATTCTGATGCTTTCAAACCCATTGATATAGGTTACTGGTACCTTGAAAAACACTTGTAGTTTTAATCCTAGAAACTTATTTGGGGCGTAGGAGTTTCACATAGCAGCCCTACTTGTCTTTCGTTCAGCCAATTTTGAGAGTAGCATCATATATTGAGTAGAAAGACTCGCATACCAGTCTCCTCCCTTCACGAACACCGGGGTCGACTACTTTGGCCCGTTTTACGTTACTGTACGTAGGACTACCGAGAATAGATGGGGTTTCCTCTTCACATGCTTAACTACTCGTGCCGTTCATGTTGAAATCGTTCCGTCGATTGACGCAAGTTCGTGTGTATTGGGAGTGGATCGATTCGCCTCCCGTCGGGGTACACCTGCCATTTTTTGGTCAAACAAAAGCTCTAGCTTTATTGGCGCGAAAAAAACTACCCGAGAATATCGAAAAGTGGAATACTGTAAATATTGCAATAGAACTTGCCCGAAAAGGCATAAGGTGGAGGTCCAACCCGCCCAGTGCGCCAGACCAAGGTGGCATCTAGGAGAGGCTGGTACGTAGTTTTAGGCAAACACTTTACGCCATCCTCTGTATTCGTTGCCTCACTGATGAATTTTTGAACACTACTTTTTGTCTCGTCAAACACGCACTTAACTCACGCCCGTTAACGCCCGTAAGCGCAGACCCCTCCGAGCTAGGCGCAATAACACCTGATCACTTCCTACTCGGTAACCAGGCAACAGCAATTCCCTCAATCGTTGGCGTCGACGAGTTCGATCATCGTAAACGGTACGCCCGCGAACAGTCGTTTGCTAACACTATTTGGGCACGTTGGATCAAAGATTACGTACCGGAGCTGAACCGACGTTCCAAGTGGCAGACGCCTGCCGAGCAACACCTTAAGACCGGAGAATTGGTCGGAGTAGTTGAAGAGACCAACCCAAGGGGTTACTACCCTATTGCTCGGATCACTGAACTGCGTTACGTTTCCGACAGCGTCGCACGGACCGCCGTATTGCGTACGTCTACCGGATCACTCGTCCAACCGCTTAAAAAATTAGCCCCGATTCTCCCACATCTTCTTCTGGGCCGGAGGACGTTATGAATAAGGCGAGTAATATATCAATATGCGTCATTTTATTAGCCAATCAGAATCGAGTGTTTAAATACGCATAGAAATCGTTCCAAATTACGTACAAAGCTAGGGAAAAGTGCAAAAAACATATTTTCAAGTAAATCTAATCATAAGACCTATCAAAAAAGACATGATTTGGCTCAATATTTTTCGGGTTTTTCGATTGATTGGTACAAAATGGTGACTGGCATTGAACTGATTCGTTATTACAAAATACCGGCCAAAGCCAAATAAGCATCAATAATTGCGGTCTAAAAAACCAACTGTTGGTTCGATCGCCGTAATCTTAATACGCCACCAATGCTTATACGTTGATATCTACACATACTATAATGTTTTTGTTATGTTGCTCTATAATAGGCTTGTTATTCGATTTCAAGTACAGTTTTCCGAACTTCTGTTAATTTGTCAGAGTTAATAAACCTGCCTTCAAAAATTTTTGAAGTAATTGTTCACAAAACGATTACCTCTTCATACGTTCAGGCAACATACAGAGAGTTCTCTTCGTTTGATGTTTGGACATGTATGTGTTGTTTCGATAGATGCAACAGGCATAGATTAAACCCTACGTATGGCAATGGGAAACAGATTCATCAGAAACTAGTCAATTAATCCAGAGACAAAGTTATATAAAATTTTAAGAGTGGAGAAAAACAATTCGTGTTTTTAGGAAAAATGTTAAGTTCTTTTATGTTTTAAGTCCAACAATTTTTTCAGCTCGAGACAAAAGTTGATTCAAGTTTTGCGATATATGCCACGGTGTAGATTTTTTCCGATTTACAGCTGTTTATGCTGTAAATGTCGTTTATGTGGGATAACTCTAGCTAAATTGTTTGCTAAATTTGTTCAATTTTTTTGCAGAATGCATATAATTTTCTAATGCTTGGATTTAAGAACGAAAATTTGACTGCCGAGATTTTTAAAAAAAGTAATTTTTTTGAACTGTTCGATGGCTCTTTTATTTGAAAAAAAAATGATAAAGTGATGATTTTAAAAGCAAGTAGAGCCTTAGGTTTAAAATAGATACTGTTCATTTTCCTCGTTTTTCAACAGCACGACTATCTTTCGATGTATGAGACACACATCTAGAATAAAGAAATTCAAAAGAATAATAGTTTTGCATAGTGTTTGACAATTGATTGTATGGAAGTTTCTTTGCAAACGCACATTACTGACTGATCCTCTTTGTTCTGATTTAAGCATTTAAAAACATTTTGATTTTAGTGTTTTTGGTTAAGTTAAAAGTTAGAGCGTGGAAATTGAATGTTATTTGAAATACGTTCAACATAGGAATGAAATTGCAGATACTTAATAGTTTGATGTTTAATACCTCTCATCTTTTTTTTACTGCTCCATTGCTCTACTTTAACAAATTGGTTCTTCAGCAATATAGGGTGGGATTTCGTTAAAATTGATAGGCCACTGCTGATAACTTGACAATTTTTTTGAGGCATGTGTTTTATTGAAACATCATTTATTTAGAGTTGTTAAATAATTGTGTACAATCGAATGTCTTTCATTTTTTGATTTTGTTGAATTCAAATCAAAACAAAAGGAACAGATTACCATATTTCACAAAAAGTTTGTCAAATTACTCTGAATTTTTTAGAGCAGCTTAGCATAGCGTGTTTAATTTTTTCTTACGTTAAAATAAAGAATTCCGAACCAAAAGTCCAAAAATTTGAAAAAAATTTGGAGCACGAGTACACGTTAATTTTATGGATGCAATAGCTCTTTGATTCTTTCAACAGTTGATTGAGCCAAAAGGATATAAAAACAGGGCATTTATTATGAATCAGAGAACAATTTCTCTTTCTCCGACTATTTACTTGAAAACTCTTTCAATGAAAACATTTTTTTCTCTACAATAACACTAAAAAGTACTGCCAAATATCCGCAAATGATATCAATATACCTGCGCAAAGGCACACGCAATAGCAAAATTGGACAAAATTATGAATAAAGTCTGAAATGCCAAGCATGAACAACACTCCTCATTCACATTTAAGTACGGGCTAAATGCATTCATAGGCTGGAATGGACGCAAGAGAAAAAGATCAGGCTGTCTAAGTCATAGCCCCAATAATTCTAACACCGGATTAGGCTTTGAAAGCAATGAGCTGGTTTTAGTTTGTTCTATATTAAATTTTTACTTGAAAGTTTTTTCTAGGCAAATTTTTACTTAAATTGCTAACACACGCACACATCAAGCATATATACTCACATATCTTTAGAGAATATAATTTCTTTGAAAAACTTTACAATACTAGATTTTTTTACCCTTAAAATGTATTCATTTTTAATACTAATAGCATTTCACTCAATACATCGACAACAGTACAACATTACTACACACGAAAGTGAAATTAGAGCAGCAATCATCTTTAAAAAGTGCTTTAAACCAAATATTTTTTGTATGAAATGAAGAATGAGCCATAATTTTTACTGTGAGTGGGAAGGAACATAATGCTTCTTTTAGCAAGTACTAAATTGAGTCTTGATCGTCGACATACCTGGTGTCAGTCCGTTGTTTTTGAAAATTGATAAATGAATTTTAAAAACAATCAGTCACAAGAACAACCAGTTTTGAATGATGTTAACAGCAAAAAGTGTACATAGATTTATTTTTTACAATCTGAAAATGTTCTACGAGCCTATTTGTCTAGCAGCATTTAACTTTTTCTCCCCTTTTTAAATGACAGCCTCGAATAATTGTGTGGGTTGTCGCCGATAGACCCCCAGATTGTCTCAAGTTAATAATAGCCCATTCTTTGTGACCTAGGAAAAATTTCCTTCAAATAAGGTAGAAATCGCTCTTTATATAATACGTAAAAGGCTGGATAACTTTTGTTTTTCTGGAGATATTGTTTAATCAACTTTTTAACGATTGGTGACAGCTCCAATTTTCTTTCCACAAAGAGATTTAAGAAGGCGACGAGTGAGTGGGAGTGGGAGTGGGGGGGGGGGGGGGGGGATTTTGATGAAAAGTGCTGGGGAAGTGAAGAGTAATTCGAAGTATGAGTTATGATGGTTGGTAGGGTGGGGTAATTCAATGTAATGGTGATGGGATTGTTTGATAGATGGGTGCGCTGTATGTCCATGATCGAATTCAAATAGCGATTTATATTCCTGTTTTTAAACTTAAAAATAGTTTTGTTATGTTCCTCGTCCATTGGGTGATAGGGTGCTAGGGGTATTATAATAGTTCTACCCAATTGGGCAAAATGGAATTGGGTAAGTTGTCCTAACACCATTATAATAGCCCGCATACAAATTGGAACACGTGTTAATTGACCAAAATATTTCATCGAGACGGGTTAAAATGAAAGGAGTCAGATATGAATAAGTCAAATGGTGCAAACAAAAGTGTCGATTTAATTATGTTAGTTCGTTATAATTTGTTTATTTGCGATGCTTTTGATAACGTACAACTACGTCGACGAAATAGTAAGCAACTGAAAAATAGAGAAATCAGTATATGATAATTTAATGTTATTAAAAACTACGACTTAAATAATTTCGATAATTTGTTCGACTGTGGGGTCCCTATCAAGTTCCACGGTCCACTGGGTCATGGCCAAATTACTCAGAGGTCATAGCCAAAAAAATTGTTTCAAAACTAAGGGAAGCTGCTCATGATTATGGAATCTGGCTTTAAAAGTAGCTCTTTGCTTAATTGCTCTCTATAAGGTGTGTCGGCTATTTTGTATGCCCGCCAAGTGACCAGCCACGGATAGATTCACATCGAATTTTCCGGGGTGCTGAGACATGCTAAGAGACCGGACAATAAATGAAAAAGATAACACATAAAACACCGAAAAATTGGGAACATAGATCGACAACTAATCTCCGTTCTCATTGGTTGAAATTGAACGTGATTTGCGAGCTGATATTAGATTACTGCATCTCGCGATGCCTCACAGGCCATTGCCATGCCTTAGCGACCTGTGAGACTTTATATTGTCTATCAAAACGGGACGCATTATCCAAACTTCTTATCAGCTGTAAGTGAGTGTTTAAATCTTATTGGCCAATATACAACTTGATTGATTTCATTTTCCATCTATAGACCCATTTTTGCTTTTAGCCAATTTTCTGTCAATTTGATGTGTGAGGCATGGTGATGGTAAGCATTTTTCACTTTTCTGTTATCAAATTTGGCCGGGCTGCTACAGATCACACAATACGGGATCTCTTTATGTATGCCAGTCAAACTTGACAAAAGATATAACAAATCGAAGGCAAAGATATATGCCTAAGACCTGTCTGTGCTATAAGTCTCAATTTAAAATTGTTGGGGGGCTGAAAAGTTCAATTAATTAAAAAGATAGTTTAAATGAACAGGCTTACACTGAGTAGTATTTAACCGGGTTGAGCTGTTACTTGATTGTGTTGTTGTTAAGTGAGTGTGTCGTTGAAACTTCTTCAAGTCGGTTCCTCGTAAGAATGTTCTGTTTGAAAATTAGAAAATGTTCTTCTAAGTTAGAAGTCTTTTATATAATTTCTTCTCTGTTTGAATTTCGAAATTTATTTTGTATGAAAAAATGAAGCAGTTGTCTGCTGCTGGTCGTTGGCTCTGTTATTTGTCTCTCTAATTTTATTCCGTCCCACTTCGCTGAGAGAAACAATTAATTCCTCTCAGCTCCGTTTGGGCCGATAGGAAGCGAATCACAAACTCACGTTCATAGTGAGGTGCTTCTTAATTTTCATATTGGCCGAGAAGGCAAGAGAATTAACTCTTTTTTATCTCACGGAAAAATTATTGAAACTCCAAAATATAATAAAAATCTAAAAAGCTGAGAGCATCAATTATTGATTTCGTAGGCGCCTGTTTTCTGCTTTTCCCCTCTTCTAAAACCCCAACAATTATGGTTTTCTTGGGGGCTTTTTATGAGACTCTATTGTCTTTTCCCCTGAAGCAATCTGCTTCATCTTTATTGAACTTGGGGGGAAAGATCTGCATTGCAACTGTCAAAAGCAGAAGTAATTTAAATCAAAAGAAACTGTGGTTTTACAGGCCGCCTACGTTCAACAACGTACATTTTCTGTCCTGGATATAAGCGAAGAGATTCAGGCCTAAAGTTGTGTTATTTAAATAAGTCAAACTGAGTTGTTTAAATACTTGTGTACTGGTAGTCTTAATAAGCGTTAGTTTGTTTAGCGCGCGGCAAAAGAATGGTTAATTAGCGCCTAATTACGTTCGCTCTAATGCGGGATTAATTATCCGTTCATTTGTAATGGCTCTCGTAATACTACAGCTCACCCCGATTTTAAGATAGAAAAGAAAATGATTAAAAGAAAGAAATATACTGCATCGTATATGATTTTATTGCGCTTGGGACATATGAATGAGTTACTACAAGTTCAGAAAGTTTATAAAATTAATCGCAAAGGGCGATAATGGTATGCTATAAAATTAATCGCAAAGGGCGATAATGTTGTGCTATATTAGTTAAAAAATTCTGGAGGCAAAATGACTGGGCTTGGCATCGGACTGTTACCATCGTCTTCGATCAAAAGAACCTCTTGTATATCGTCCTCAGTTGTTTCGTCCTTATCCATTGGCTGTCGCTTTTTGTGCTTTTTAACCCTCCTTTTGTGCTCGGAAATTTTGGTTTTTTGTTCTTCGTTTTCCTTCAATAATTGTGTTATTTTCTTTCCTAGCTCCAGATTCTTTTCTCCAAGTTTTTTGTTGGCGTTTGTTATTTCTAGATGTTTCAAGGAGAACGTTTTTAACATAGTTTGTGCATTCGATTCGATGGTTTTTTGGAGTTGACGGGCAACGACATATTGGCGCCGCCAATAGTCGTTAGGTAGTTGCTTCTCCTCAGGTGGTTTCTGTGACTCCATTTTTAGTTGTTCGAATTTCAGTTGCAATTCTTGCAACTCTGTTTCCTTTTGAAATAGTTCCTGCCTAAATGTGGTGTTTTCCTCTATTAAAGTACTGGTGTTGATATTTGATAGTTCTGGCATCTCGACAGGAAAAGCGGAAATGGCATCGTTGGGGACTTCAATATATGCGTCGAGCATGTTATTCCTAAGGGTATAAGTGCCCTTCTTAGGGTCGCAATTTTTGATTCTCCATTTGTTGTTTTCTGCGGGAAGCGAGAAGGTTTTCAGAACTGGAAGTTTTTCGCTGTTGACTAGTATCTGTTGATGTCCATTTGACTGGATTATGTTTATTTTATTAGCAACCTCAAATTTGTTGTAGTTTGGTTTCAGGAAATAGAGGAGGGTGTTAACGTATCTCGGGTTTTCTTTATTCATGTTCTCTTCTCGCGGTTTCTGCAGTTTCAAACATTCTGAGGGTATTTTCCTGATAGCGTCGGGAACGAGATCTTCAATGTTGTTCAACTTAATAATTTTGTTTCTGTGATTGCTAATTTGTTGGGTTGGGAATTGTCTCTTTCTGCTAGTTGCCAGTTGTTTTCGGTATCATATTGACTGGAAATTGATGGAGATGCAATAGTTGTAGTAACTTGTTGTGTGTTCTGGGGTTTAAATGGAGGCTTTGAGAAAATAGGAGGCTGAGAAGAATGGGTTTGTGTTTGTTCTTGTTGTGTTGTCACTTGTTGATGTTGACTGGGGATTACTACGCTTGCGAGTGTGGGTCTGGTAGTCATTGTGAGTGTTTTCTTGTGGATGATCTAAAATTTTTTGATTTTGGTTAGCCTGTGTCATCAATATCACACATTATGGCTTCTTTTCAAGTTTGCAATTGTATTGCTAATATAAAAAAGTATTCTATTGTAAAAAATGTTTTTGTAAGGTTTTGTTGCTAACTGCTTTACTTAAAAATTATAACGCTAAATGCATTTGTCATTAAAGTTTGGAAGAAAAGTTTTTGTTTTGCTAAATGCAAAGTTAACTTTAATAAAGGGAGGGGGGCAATAATAAAAAAAATTTTTATACTTATGCCAGGCGGGAAGCCCTGGCACAAGTACGTCTTTCTCCGCTGCCCGGTGGTGTGAGTCTTGGGGCGTGCGTCACACTAACACGGCTGCAACGACCCGTGCAGCTGGGGAGACAACCTTGCTGAGTTGAAAGAAAGAAATTTTCCGGGTCATTTTTGGAATTTTCAGTTATCTTGTTAGTGTTCTGAATTATTTAGGTTCAAAAGCCAGAGGGGCAGGATGGAGAAAGCTGAGGTAACTCCTTCCCGAGGAAAAGTTAGAAGAGAGAAAAAAAGATCGTTTGTACTTGAGTTGTTTTTGGTTTATTAGACAACGTCGTCTAAAAAAATTTTTGCAAATGGGACATTTTGTCAGCTTATTTATGCACACCCGACAGAATCGGTGTTTGTCATGTTGGGAAAAGTGTGGGTGTTTTGTTACTCCTAATTCTGTTTTCAGTTTTTTGCATAAATTGCAATGAAAGTAGGATTTGATCAGGACGGGAAGACAAGGTCGAAGACAAATGGGACATTTAGGGTTTGGGTATCTTTTAAAAAGTGCCTTTCTGCAAGGAATACATACATAGTGAGAATTTTTCTCTGGAAAATTGCTTATGTAGTTTTTCTATAATAACGGTTTTCCGTGAACATATGGGGCAGGTAATGTCCTTATGGGGGTAGAACCAACGGAAACCGTCGAATAGGGATTGTGAAAGACCCATCGAGTGACTGTTCTCTTATTTTCCTTAGATAGAAACAGGAAAACCTTTGAGAAACTGCAGTAGGATGAGATTAATGAGGAACGATATGGCAAGCAAGGTAATTAGGATTAGGATAAATATTTTTGTGGATAGGTCTAGATTGGTCATTTTCAGTATCTGGAGAAAATTTGGCGAATTGTGGAAAGGAGGTAGTGATTAATAAAAAGGGATATTGCCAATGCGCATAAGAAAACAAATAGAAGAATAAACAATGTTATGGGTTGCATTTTGTCAATTCAATGAGTAGTGTAGAACTAGGGTGAAGGAGGTGACTTGCTCCTGGTAAAAACTGAGTTGAATTAGGGATATCGATAGGATTAAAAATAAAACTAGGGAAAGAAGTAAAATTTTGGATGTTCTCGGACGCATTTTAGAATATGTCATTGTTTTATCGCAACGAGGGCATAATTTATAATCTTCTACGCAAAATTTACAAAAGTTGATGGGCTCATGATCACTGTGATGAAACGTTTTTGCAACAGAATATTGAAATCTTGTTTGTTTGCAAATATCACATTGAAACCAGTTAAAAATTGAAAAGATAACATTAAATTTAGAGCATTTAGGACAAAAATCATAGCCCATATCTTTTATAACATATTGGTAACAGAGCAGACACATTACGTGGGGTAGTTCGTTAGGGGGGTTCTCGTGTAATTTCTTGAAAACAATTGTTTCACGTCTGCAGCATAAACAAATTAATGAGACCGGTTTGGATTCTATAGTATTGGTTTCTTTGTCAATTGTATTCATTTTTGAAAGATTCTTATTGGAAGGAATTATGGGACTGGCACGGTTGGAGGATTTGGTTGTCGATTATTTTGGGATTTTATTGTTTGGTCTATTACTAATATAATTATGAACATCAAAAAGTTGAAAGGAATACTTACAACTACGAGGAAAACGGTTAAAGCGAAGGAGAAGGCTGCTGCAATAATCATAAGGGCCATTAATAAAAAATCAAGTAATCTGGAGGGTAAACATTTTGGATAGTTTGTGAACGTAGTTTTGAATTGAGGATTTTACCACGGGTTGTTTGGGTCAATTGTTTGATTGCATAAAGGGCATTTAGTAGTTGTGCAAGTCATACACTGCAAATAAATTAATTTTTTTAGGGTGTAGGCTTTTGAAGTGGCTGTGGCAAGTGGATAACTTTTTGATTTCTTGACAAGAATCACACTGGAAATAATGGCAGTGACTGATTGTATAAATGGGAGTTACGCAAATGGGTCATTTATGTTGGTTCCAATATTTAAATAATTCATTTCTACAGGGAATGCAAGCAAAATGGGGGGGGTTGACCGTTTGGGTTTTTGTGCAATTTTTTAAATTGACGACAAAGGAGGTAACAAATAGGACATTCGATTTTTGGGGATGAGTCAAATTGTGGTTGCTGAGATAATATTTTCAAAATGTTTCCCATTATATGGATAAATGAGAGAGATCAGGGTATGCGACTCCGAATCCATGGTGCTCAAGTTCGTTGGGGATAGTTACATTTAGATCTTCAATAGCAAAAAAGAAATTCCAGTGTTTCCCGTTTGGATAGATGTAATAATGATTAATGGTACCTGTGCTTAGGAACATATAAGTTATTTTGATACATGCTTTATATTGTATAAAACAGATAGTAAACCATCTTTGTGCTTTAAAAATTTTAACTTCTTCCTTACCAATGAACAAAATCATTTTTTTTTAACAATTTCGAAAGAAATGAGGGAAAAGAACAAATTGATCAGAAAAAAAAGGATAGGAATAATGAGCAAGGGAAAAAAAATTATTTTTTGGGAGAGAAAGTTATGTGAAACAAATTAATTTACTGAAGAGCGCCCAAGTTGACTGGGAAGTGCTCTACGATATCAATGAGTGCAAGAAAGAATTCCCAGTGCATCATTCCCATGGTGACTCGAGTAGAACCCTCACATCCACGCTCGTAGTCTGTATAGTGTATAATTATACAGGGTTTAATCTCTGCTGTGGAAGTTTCAATGAAAGATCTCTCGAGGGACTCTACTTTGACTAGGCGCTCACCAAAGTGGAACAGCATTATAGAAGATCAAAATAAAAAGGGATTTTAGAACCATCTAAAGCTTGGGATATATTTATAAAGAATGTCCAATAGGGGGAAGATGGTGTTAAGGTAATGGTTCCATCAATCCAAGTGTTTAAATATTCAAAATGGAGTATTAGTTGTGGGATTACTCTGTTGCTTTTTGTCGTGACAAATGATTTTTCAAAAAATTGTAATTGTATAAGGCAGTTTTGGTATGAGAATATCATTGCTGCTTTTAATTGTTAATAGTTTCCAACTCTTTAAGGATTGAATCGTTTTGGCAAGAATCAGTTTTTTGCATATCAAAATAAATATTGTGAGGTACACAGTTTGGATTTTCTAGAATAAATAGGAAGAATTTCCAATGAACTGAGAGAGGATTAATACTTATTAAACAAATTTTTTCACTTTGGATTTCTTTGAGCGTTACTAGCATAGTAGGTACAGGAGTTGGGTATGCATCAAGAGATCGTTGAATTTTTTGTAACTCTACAAATTTATTGTTAACTGCAAATATCATAGTTTAGAATGATACCTAAGCAATGTAGATTGGATGTTGTACTTGAAATACCGAGTTCTCTTTGAATGCTAGAAAAATGGTGAATTCGGCGAACTGAGGATGAGTAGTGAAAATAGTTTAAAAGTCTGTAAATATTTGTCATGGGTTTTTTGCGAAAGTCATTATACTTATAGTTGAAACATAGTATACGGCTAATAGCTCAAAATTTGGTTTCCGATTCTGATTTGTAAGTTTCTATTAGTTAAATGAATCATGTTGCTGATCTAGCTCATTTGGCAAACTATTAGGGTCGAATTGTGCTAAATACACGAAATAATTCCAATACAGTGAATGAGGGTTTAAAATCACAGTATCGTTTTCCCAAGTGTCTCAAAATTTATAACAATTTGAGGGAAAATGTCTCCGTGTTGTTCTTCAAAGGTTTTCTTTATTTGATAAATTGTAACAAGTCTATCTTGAAACAAAAAGTACATTAATGGAAGCATTTTAGTTGTTAATTAACCTATTGTTCTTCATTTCAAAACTATGTATAAAAGTATGTAAATAAAAAAAAGGATAAAAGGGGTGTCAATTCTTTCTGAAAACAGGATTTTTGACAACGATTGATATTTATAGTTAATATATCAATCGGATTCACTGTAGCAAAATCGAAGTAGGGGAAGCGTGCAGACTATTACTAGATAGACATAATTGGGATTACATAGTTGAAACTAGATTATAAGAAATAAGAAGAAAGAAAGAAATTCATACATGTCTCTCAATGTTGAACATACAAGAGAATTCAAAATCTAGTAAAATTTTTCTTCAGGTGCTTTGAAACAATTTCGTATTCGATTCCAGTGTTTACAAAAGAATGTGTGTTATCAATCAGGGCTCTTAACAATGTGAAGTATTGAAAATTTGAATCAAGTACATCCAGATCAATGATGTCACTGAAGTAGAAAGATGCAACTCTAATAGTTACAGTAGTTTTCAAGGCGGAAATACTTGATGATAATATTTTTCCGGTGTATTGTCCAAATCGAATGAATAAAGCGTTAGGCTGTTTCATGAAATTGGGCTGCATAACAAAGAATCCTTGAGTTGTATCTAAACAAGATATTAATTAACTTACAGAGTCTAATACAAATAATTTTTATTATTTTTGAGACAAATTATTTTTTTACAAAAAGGATGATTTTTAGTCACAGCTTTAAGGAGGTGCCACCACACTTCGAATGCTTGCATCATTTTGTGGTTGTGGTTGATGTGACGCCAGGCTTGGGTATTCTGCTTTATTATTTTCTGTATGACAATGCTCATCAATTTTATTTTCTCTTGGTTGATCCTCAACGCATTTGTAAGTTTTTTCTATTGTGCTGTAAGGTTGATAATTACTAAGCGGTAAAAAATGGTTGTTGTTCTGTGTTGCCGACGGTTTGGTTTCGATAGAGAATACCGGTGTAAAGAACGATAAGATACAAAGATTATATGTTGCTCCTAATAGAATTTTCCAAAAACCCATTGTTTTGTTGGATACTTTGTGGATTTCGAATGCTCTTATGATTGTTACTATTACATCAGTTAAGAATTTTATGCACAAGAAACAAACAAAATAAACTCCAATTTTTTCCAGATAAAAAGTGATGATTCCAAAAGTGCCTTTGAACTGGTCTGTAAAAAATGTAGGTGAAAGAAGAGAATCTAGATAAATTTGTCTGTTAATTCCCATTGCTGACGCATAGATATCTTTTTGAGAATAGTCTATGCTTCTTCCTTCTAGAACTTCTCTTGAAATTTTTGTCAAAACAGATTTTGAAGCTTCCGAATGCAAGATATTATCCCAAAAGGATTTAAGTTGATTTGGTGTGTAAATTCCGGCACGTTGCGATTCGTAACCGGTAAATTTTGGAATAGAACTAATACCTCTTGAAGAGAATATTTTTGGCGGTTGTAAAGGAACAGGTGCTGGCATCAAATGGTACCATGAATTTTCATTATCAATATCTAATTGGTAGGCATTTTTATAGCCTCCAACACAATCTACTTCGTTTGCAAATGGGTAGGTTTGTCGAGTAATTGGGTCGACGAACATTGTCCTACCATCATAATGAATAAGAATTCTATCATAACACTGCTCAAGAACCTGAAGTGGTGAGTTTCGTTTTGGACAGTGGTACAGCCAACCTATGCTACCATCTGTGTCTAAGAACATCGAGCGGTTGCCGGTTAACATGTATCCAGCTAAACGATTATTTTGGATAGCCTGCATAATTATCATTTGTTTCTGAGTTCGATCAAGTTCGCATTGCTCTATGACCAAATCTTTCCATGCTTGTTTTATTTGCATGTAATTATGATATATGACAAAATCCATTTTTACCGCAAGGTTAAGATCATAGTCTAACTTGTCTTTGTCTAAGTGTTCCCATGCAACAAAACCATTGTCGGATGTTCGGATCTGTTCATCTGAAGGCTTCCTATTAACCCATTTACACGTAGCCTATTGTCAGGTTCAACACGAAGTTTATGGAAAAATTGTTGAGTTTTTGTTTTATAAGGTTTGCCAGTCTTCATATTAAATCCGCCTTTATAAGAAACATATAAAGAATCTAAATTTGTTCTGTAAATAAATTCTGGTTTTTACACACCTTTTCTTTTTCATCAATTACTCTAATTTTTATGTCCATTTCAGCAGGAGAATACGTTCCTGGTCCTTTATAGGGCGTCTCCGGTTTTTCATCACCACTATGAATACTGTACGTTACCAAGTTCGTTTTCATGTTTTAGCATTTTTGCGTTTTGTGAAAATCTTTTAGTAACTATACAATTTTCCGGTGCCTCCCAATTGTATGCAAAGCGGTCGAGTGATGTCGAATGACAACCTCCTTCTGAGAGGGCACAAGGAAGTTTTAGTCCTTGACTGTTATAGACAGTTCGGTCATTAAGATCAATATTGAGTACAGTTTCTTGCATCAGGGTTTCAAAAGAGAACTGTTTAATTTGACCACGATTATCACAAGATGTTGATGAATCACCTTCAAGATCAACTCCCTGGTTTTTATAGGTTCCATGTTTTATGTCAATTTCCATGTCATCATCGTCAAATTCGGTAACAGTAATTTTCCCAGTTTTATTAGCATTTGGGACTATTTTTGAACATTTAGCAATATTTTTTACCATTGTTCGGGTGAAACAATAATATCGTATGTTATTATTGGAGCGTTGTGTACAATTGATGAATGGGAAAACATACCACAATTATAACGAATGAGCATTGCAGTGACTTTGCACATAAGAGCTTTAACAAAGGTCCGATAAGACCGTTGATAAAGTGTTTCATGTGTATCAACCATCTGAATGTTTTCGGGTGTAATTTTGCAAGGAGAAACTTGTGTTAACGCATACATTTTATTTTCTTTCATTTTAGAACAGTCATAATGAATGACCCTAAGTTTGTTAGATACGTCATTAATATCCTCAAAAGGAGGTCCAGTAGCGTTAATAACTATAGAAAGAGTACAAAAGTAGAAAAGACTTATAAGTAAATAAGAAAAAATAGAATTTTTCAAAACAAGGATATCTTTTCATCCTGTTCTTTTTTCAGCGCTTCAAGTCGGGAAATAAGGCTATGAGTTGTAGTAATAGGCACTGCCAGTAAATGTTGACTGGATTTATTGCTACCTAAAACAAAGTTAAGTAAATCCGGCTTGATGGCGTGATGGCGGCTTGACCGAGCAATTAGAAGTTCGCCTATTATTATTATTATTTTCTAAAGTTTGTAAATTAGAAGGTCCTTGTTCCGATGTAATAGGGCGGAGAGGACTTAAATTAGGGTCTAGAGGTATTCTAGAATTGTGCTGTGGGCAAGGAGTTGAACTTCTTGTTCGACTACCGCTAGGCAGGTGTGTTTGGACTGGAGGTGGGTTGTTACGACCACCTGAACTTGCTTCGTTGAATCCAGAATCGAAATTGGTAGGTGTTCGGTCAGGGTCGAAGTTCTGCACAGGGGAGTTTCTTCGTATGAAATTATCCACGGGGAAATATTCGGTGTTAGTGGGGCTTTGGAAGGAGAATTTAGTCAAGGGACTGTTGAGTTTATTCATCTGACTTGTCATTAAATTATTATAAAATGTGTCACAATTATTTTTATCTATACCATATTCTTAGGTTAACTCTGGTATAGTTTCAGTAGCTGGGTAGTACTCGACTAGGTGATTTCTATGAGCGACCTTCCTGGTGGCCGGGTTGCTATCTAAAGTTAATTCATAGTTAACATTGGTTCGTTCTTTTTCTACAGTATAAAGTCCTGATCTTAGTTCATGTAGTTTTTTTTACTTTCCTAACTCAATTTGATGGTTTTCCATTAGAACTTTTTGTCCAACCTCAAGTGGCTTGCCTAATTTGTGTTTGTTTATGTGCGCGGTTATTGTTTTCTAAGCTCTTTTTATAAGCGTTATTGTATATTTGTTTGAATTGGTTTTCTCGCATAAGCAAAAATTGTTAATAGTCGGTTTTAGAAGTTTATCAATTTCGGTGTTTTTTGAAGTTTGCAAGGTATGCCTGTGAAGAGGCAGGTCTTTGCAAAACTCGGAAGAGCATGTGAGTTGTGAATTTCGTAGGAGTCCTAACTTAAGAGACAGAGATATCTGTGGTTTTTGTCCGAACAAAATTTCATAAGGTGAGATTCCAGTACTAGCATTTGAAACCGCGTTATGAGAAAAAGCAAATTTGGGTGCCAGTTCGTCCCATTTACCTCGAGCTTGTTCTAGAAAAATTCGGAAATGTGCTCCTAGATGTTTGTTTTGGATCTCGACTTTACCATTAGTCCAAGGCGCATAAGCAGTTCGAGGTGCGGGTGTTATACCTAATTCATGAATGTAACTCACAAAATCTTGGTTCATGAATGCCGAACCCTTATCATAAACAAGTTTTTGTGGTATTCCAAAAGACAAGATGAACTTTTCTAAAGCTTTTATGGTGTCTACTGCGTCTGTGGAGCGTACGGGGTATACTTGAATGAAACGCGAAAATGAATGGACAATAACTAAACAATGGTGTTTACCGTTCGATGGAGGATTTAAAGGTCCTTTGTGATCAATTTGGACCGTATGAAAGGGGAATGGGACTGTATCAGTCCACTTTTCGAGAGGTGCCTCGTGGATGTCTCTCCGTTTTTGTTTATTTTTTGGCATTCAAGGCAATCAGCAATCAGGTTTTCAATCCATTTATACATTCCGGGCCAATAAAAAATCGTTTTACATTAGCAAGTGTTTTATCTAAACCTACATGACCTGACAGTTCACAATGAGCTAGCTGAAAAACTTTAAAGAACAATGAGAGTGGTACACAAATTTTTAAGTATTCAATATCTGGTTCGTCTTTTTGTTGTTGAATACATAAGATGTTACCTACAAAACTCAGTTTCTCAAAGTTATTAATGTACGACATTATGGCTTTGGATTGTCGGAATTCAATTTTCTTTTCATCTTTGTTATTGTTCGTCCTTAATTGGAGAATTTGTTGTATCACTGGGTCTTTTAATTGTTCTTGACAAATTACCGATGTATTTAAATCAACTTCTTTAGAGAAGATTGTCAGTTTATCGATGAGTTCTCTTGCATCTTGTATTCTTGTATTTTCGGGAAATTTTTTTGCTAATTCGGTTTTGTCTATACAAGTGCTATTTTTCACGAGAAAAACTTTATCGTATTCTAGAGGGAATCTGTACTCCGAGTCTGTGGTATTAGTTTGATCAATGTAGAGTTTGTCAAAATCTAATTCTGGTGACTGGTTCTCATTGAACAATTCAAATTCCGAAATTGGGTCAAAATTTTGTTCGGTTATCCCTTTATCAGGGTAGGAATCAATTTCTGTATAATGATCAGACGTTTCGTCTTCCTCCTGTTCTGATATAGGGGTTATTTCATGTTTGCGGTGACGCCTAAAGTGGTTAATTGATGAACCATACAAGAAATCTTCCGAAATATTGTTTATTGAGCAAAGTCTGTTTTGATTATTGTCGTACTTTTGCTTTACCATTTTGTCATTTTTGAAAATGAATTTGTCGATACCCGTTATGCTTTGTTTTAGGATTGGAAAACAGTCATCTGCTGGTCCCTTTTCATCATCACGCAAAATGAAATATTTTTCCTGGTTACCATGCTTGTCGTAAAAACTAATGTCTTTTGGTATCTTTTTGTGTTTAAGTTGATACTTGTCCAAATCTTTAAGTTTTACATTGCGACTTAGGATGTCGGGAAAAGCTAAGTTTTTTCCTTCAGTCCAAATAGTTTTCAAGTTCTGGAATTGGGAAATTACTAACTGGTATCTAAAAAACCTGTGAGAGAGTTTTCCTCTTCTACCCCATAGATACATTAAAGGCTTATGGTCTGTGTACACATATACGGGATGGGGAGAACAAATTAGGTAATGCTCATAAGTTTGTAATGCCGATATTACACCGCAAAGTTCGCGTGCTGTGGTACTCATTTTTTGTTCCTCTTTAGTGTAAATTCTAGAATTAAAAGACACTATTCGTTTCCCTTCTGGAAATTCTTGAACGAGAATTGAGCCTACTCCTATAGAAGAAGCGTCTACATGCACGTGGAAAGGGTGTTTAGTATCAGGTATTGCTAAAATAGTATCTTCGCTAATTCTGTTGTTAATGTCGTTAAACAGTTTTTCGTGTTCCGTTGTCCAAACAAATTTAGTTTCTGTGCGGGTTAAGTCATAGAATGGTTTGCAGTCAACATGCAAATTTTTGTTGTACATGCTGTAGAATCCTAAACAACCTAGAACTCTCATGACGTCACGTTTGTTTTCGGGCGACTTGAGTGCTTTTAAATCTGCTACTCGCTTCTTGACTGGTTGTATCCCATCTTTACCTACTACGTGTCCCAAGAACTGTACTTTCCTAAGGAAAAATTTAGTCTTTTCAGGTTGAGCTTTCAATCCTGATTTCCTTAAAAGTTCATGGTACTTGTCAATTATTTCAAACATTTCGGTTTCATCTTGCGCTTGCATGATGGTGTCATCAATGTAGGTTATAGCTTGTTTTTTCCAAATTAATGGTGCAAAATGGATAGTCATTATACGACTGAAGAAATTAGGTAGACCGCATAGGCCGTAAAATCCGCGTTCAAATGTGTATTGCTTTGGACCAATTACAAAACTTACCAGTTGTTTGGTTTCCTCAGTTAAAGGAACTTGGTTATAAGCTGAACAGAGATCACTGGTTGTGAAGAAATTACCTTTAAATCTAGTTAATAGGCTTCCGATTGGCTCTAGTGGCCATGAATATCGACTAAGATCTGTTATTGAATTCGAATATCGGGCATCTATAACCAGTTTTACTGTGTTCCCCTTCGGTAGGATTATGATTGGATTAATAAATTCTGATCCCATTTCTTTATCATTACCCATTTCCCGGATTATACCTGTTTTACACAGTTGTTCCAAAAGGTTTTCTAGTTTTTCCTGATAATGTAATGGTACTTTGGATGGTCTTTGTTTTGTCAAAGTTGAATTAGGTAAAAGTTTAACATGAAACTTTTGTTTTATCTTTCCAACATCGTATTTGTTTTGAGAGTAAACGTCTTTGTTTTTAGTTAAAGTCCTCAGTAACTTGTCTAAGTTTTCGTCATTGATATCAGCTTGACTGAAATCAAATTTTTTGAGAAACGCTTGATCGGTTTTGTCAAATCTGTTAAGTTTTTCTTTGGGAAGTTCAACGGGTCTGATGGTCTCATCAGTTGTTTCTAATTGTGGCTTAAGATCCTTGAGGTCGTCGCTAAAGTCTGTTTCTAATTCGTAGTTATTGGTAAAATTTTGTTGCCTTTTTCGCTTTTCTGTTTTCTTTTGTTTTTCAGGAGTTTTGCTTGCAAAGAAACTTTGAATTTTTGAAATTTTTGGACCTTGTTTTTCACTAACATGGAATATTTGATCCCAATTAGTGTCACTATTCATTAGGTGGTTTATGAATGCAACGTTGTCAACTACAGAAAATTCTGGGTCTTGTCTAATTTCAATGTCTTCTAAAGTGTGCCCAATAGGACCCTTTTGGATGACAACCTTGTTGTTTTGAGGATTGTTTAGCATTATTGGTAATTCCTTTTCTTTTCTAAAACACTGAACGTTGTAAGTATAAATTCCTTGAGCTTGCAGTTCACTTCCAATTACGAAGGAGGTTTCCTTTCTGAAGAATTCATTCGGAGGTCTAATTGATATTACTCGAGTTGATTTTGGTGCTAATGGTAGTTGCTGGTCAAGAGTTACAATTTTGTAAGAGCTAATGTATGGATAGCTTTTCGTTTGGTATCTAGATAATGTGACGGCTACTTCAGGGTAAGTTTTTAAATCAATTTTTGGAGTGGTTAGGTCAATAGATTTTACTGTAGATTCAAGGAAATCCATTCCGAACAAATTCGGCTTGCAACCATCTTTGGCTGAAACCCATGTGGTAACTTCCACTTGATACTTTCCTTCAATGTCGAAAGAAGTTTTGAAAGTAATTTGACCTAGAAGTTTTAGTGTCTCACCATTAACCGCTAAAGTATGATTTTTTGAAGCTTTCATCGCAATGTGTTGTAATTTACATCGATCAAGATAAGTGTGGTAATTAATTATAGAGCTTGATGCTCCTGTGTCCAATAAAAACTGTGTTTCTGAGCCGCTATTTTTATTTTTGTCTCCTACGGATTGGTACAAATTAATGTAAATATGTGAGTAACTCGCTTTGTTATCAGTAGTGTTTATGAACGGAGACCTGTCTAGTTTAAAAACTCGTCGTTGTGATTCTCATTATTGTAATAGTCTCTGGAAGTTTCACTGGTAAAGTGAACTCGAGGGCTTCGCCCTTCACTGTTATCTCTTGAATGAGTATTATGGTTTTGTCTAGTAGGTGTCCTATCCCGGTCATGGTCTCTACTCCTATCACGATATCGATTATCTGATCTTGGAGGACCGTTGCTTTGTCTATCCCTACTATTTTGCCTATTGTTAACTCTGTAAGAGTTGTTTCGATGATTATTTTGTCGTTCCTGTGACCGGTTACCGTAAGTAGATGATCGGTAATTGTTTGAAGAGTTTGATGGGTACGGTGATCGATGTCGGTAGTCTGATCTAGAGTTGTTTTGATAATTGGGTTGATTTTGGTTATAACTATTTCTCTGTCTGCCCCTAGAATTTCGATTGTCATAATTGTTTGATTTGTAATTTTGTTGACCTGGTGAATGGCTCCTACTACGTTTATAATTATCTGTGAACTTTTCTTGTTGTTGAGGTGGGTTTCGTTTTTCGTTTTTAAAGTCCTTGTACTTAAAGCAGAAAGCTATTGTGTGACCTGAACGTTTGCAAAACTTGCAGAATCTAGTCTGGTTTTGTTTGAATCTGGGATTGTCGTTGTTGTATGTGGCGTTTAATTTATGATCTTTCATTAGGTGTGCAATTTCTGTGAGTTGGTTTTTTAACCCTCCTATTTCTATTTTATTGTCGATACTACTTGAGGCAGTACCCGTGAATTCACTGATAACAGAAAAACTTAAGTCTTTAGTTGCTACATGATCCTGTAATTGTTGCCAAGTTGTAGCTGGGTTTTCTATTAACCGCTGATGTGCCTTTTGCTTGAGTGCAGGAGGCGTTAATCCTCTTACAAAGTACTCCATACACTTAGCGTTACGCTGATCGTTGTTAAAATCTGGATCTGGCCATCCTTTTTCGACTGCTTTTGTTATTCGGTGTGTATAGCTTTTTATCAATTCATCTGGTTGCCTTTTAATACTCTCGACTTCAATTCTTTTCCTATACTTGTCTTTTGCATCAGTAAAACGGTCAATGAACTGATTTCTAACTTCGTTCCATGCTAAACCTGGTGCTAAGGTTTCAAACCATTGGGCTGCGGGCCCACGCAAAACCGAACCAAACAACGCTCTTTGTCTAGTGTCGTATGCTGCTTGCAAGCCAGCATCCGCAGGATCTCTTGTTCCTAGTGAGAATTGGATTTTTCTTTGTATTAAACTAAAGAATTCCTGGGCATCTTCCGATGGATCTAAACCTGTAAATTTTTCTAACGCTATGTCGCGGTACGCAACAACGTTCGCTGCCATGTTTTATTTTAGTGTACGAAAAGAATATTTTATACGAAAGTGTTATTAGTTTGGGTAATTAGTGTAGAAAATATTTTTGTTATAATAAAACGCTAATACTAAAGCATAAAGTTGAACTGTTTGTTTTGTAATATGAATTTTATTTGTTTAGGACCGTTTAATGATTGTATTTTAAATTCAAAGTTTTTGCCGTTATCAGTGCTAAAAATTTCAACCCAAGAGTAAATATCGGTTTGCTCAACGGTAAAATTTAATAACCAATGATAAGTGCTTTCAGAGTGTTTAAATTCAACAGAGTATTGGTGAAATCTGTTTATTTTTGAAAATCTAATTTGTGTGACAAATTCTGTTTTTATAAGTAATTTAACTCTATCTGGTAAACTCGGATCGTCAGGAGAAACGTTGATGTATTTGGGTTTAATGATTTTTAAGATTTGTAAACCAAACGGGGAAATTTTATTTTGGTGGCTCATCCACACACAAGATGATAACGTTTATGCTAATTCTATCACACTGTTCTGATTTCTTAGAGCACACAAAAGTTCATTAAAGTTTGGGTTGGTCCACTTGTAAGTTATGTTTATTTCATTTTCTGTTTCGCTAGAAGAGTGATGGTAAATGCATAAAAAGTTTCTGTTCTGATCAGTTAAAAAATATGAAACTTTGCCTATTTTGTTATGTACTTTAATACTTATATTTAAATCTTGAACGTTTACTTTAATATATGACATATAAATAACATAGAACAATTGTTTTTGTTGTTTTATTATTGTATTTTTGTATGAAATTACACAGAAGACAGTATAAAAACGTTTAGTACGGGATATTTAGTACATCAGTAGTAGTATTTTTGTAGCTATTATTGTGTTTAAATATTGTTTCTATAGTGCTTGAGTCTGTTAATGACCGTATTTTAACATAAGACAACAACTTTTCTATGATAAATTTGTGTACAAATTGGGTTAAAAAGGCTAGTTTACGCTCTTTTAATTAATTATTGGTTAAATTTTCTGCGGGAATCTCAATCACACTGTTTTTGGTTTTCAAAAAAGTTAGTAAATTCTGAAAATTAGGGTTCTCAGATGCATAGGTTATATAAAAATCAGCGGGAGAATTATGTTCAAACACGTAGAAAATAGCTAAGAAAGTAATTCCGTCAGTAATAAACCGTGTTATTTTACCCCTTCTAGTGTTTTCTATTGCTGTTAGATTAATATGTTCTACAATAACTATTCCAGTTTGGTCCATGCATTGTTTAAAACCTCTATTGGTGAAAATTTTCGTGTGAAACCGGCTAAACTGGGGAAATTCTCATCAATTTATGATATTTCCAGGCTACAAATCTGTGTTGAGGGGATAATATAATGTAAAAATGACGCTAAATTGGCTAAATTTTGTGTAAAATTGATTAAAATTAGATAAAAATGATGTTGTTACAGCTTGAATCTGATTATTTTCCCTTAAATTTTGATAAAAATGACGTTAATTTTGTTAAATCTTGGTTAATATTTGAGAATTTATGTCAAAATGATGTTTATTTGGTTAAAATTTGATTAATATTACCCCACCCGGGTCAAGAAATTGATAAAACAGAGGGAATATTCAACTAAGGAGGGCTTATATTTAATCAAAATTGGGTTAGTTAATGTGAAAATGCAACAACGTGTGCTTAAATGTGTAGAAAATTAGATATAAATTACACTAAACACGTATTGGGGGATGAATTCTGGTTAAATTTACGTTAAATTGTTGGAAAATGCTATATTTTGGTCAAAAATTCAGTAAAAATTAGACATATGTTACTCTAAATATGATTTGGGGGGATGATTTCTGGTTAAAAATTGGCTATTTAGTGCGAAAATGCTAAAATTCTACTGTGAATTTGGTGAAAATCGGCTAAAGTTTAGTTTAATTAGGTGTTGGAGCGGTGAAATTTGGATAGTTTTTGGTTATTTGGAGTGCATATGCTAAAATTTAACCATAAATTTGGTCCAAATTGGGTCAGAAATAGTCTAAACAAGTTTTAGGGGGGATAAATTCTGTTTAAATTTCGATTATTTAGTGTGAAAATACTAAAATTTAAGCATAAATTTGGTCAAAATCGGGTTAGAAATAGACTAAACAGGTTATGGGGGGATGAATTTTGTATAACTTTCAATTATTTAGAGTGAAAATACTAAAATTTAATTATAAATTTGGTCAAAATTGGGTTAGAAATAGACTAAACAGATTATGGGGGGATGAATTTTGTATAACTTTCAATTATTTAGAGTGCAAATACTAAAATTCAACCATAAATTTGGTGAAAATTGGGTTAAAATCAAATTAAATATGTTTTGGGGGGATAAAATTTGGTTGAATTTTGGTTATTTAAAGTGTAAATACTAAAATTTAACCATAAATTTGATGAAAATTGGGTGAAAATTAGGCTAAATAGGTTTTGGGGGGATGAATTTTGGTTTAATTTCGACTATAAAATGTGAAAGTACTTCAATTGTTATATAAATAACATAAAAATTGGACATAGATTACCCCCACCCGGGTCAGAACAATTTTACAAGAGCAAAGAATCAGTTGCCTGTTACTATTTTAATGTAAATTTACTGTATTTCGGCCGTAAATTTGATATAAATTACCCTATTTGTTTGGCTATTAGTGTGCTTTCACTTCTGTGCTAGTGGTTATTTTACTATTTTAATCCGATCGGATAGAAAAACAAAAATTCAGGCGTGATTCTTTCCTCTGGGCGCACCAGTTATCAAATTTGGCTGGGCTGCTACAGATCACACAAAACGGGATCTCTTTATGTATGCCAGTCAAACTTGACAAAAGATATAACCAATCGAAGGCAAAGATATATGCCTAAGACCTGTCTGTGCTAAGTCTCAATTGTTGGGGGGCTGAAAAGTTCAATTAATTAAATAGATAGTTGAAATGAACATGCTTACACTGAGTAGTATTTAACCGGGTTGAGCTGTTACTTGATTGTGTTATTGTTAAGTGAGTGTGTCGTTGAAACTTCTTCAAGTCGGTTCCTCGTAAGAATGTTCTGTTTGAAAATTAGAAAATGTTCTTCTAAGTTAGAAGTCTTTTATATAATTTCTTCTCTGTTTGAATTTTGAAATTTATTTTGTTTGAAAAAATGAAGCAGTTGTCTGCTGCTGGTCGTTGGCTCTGTTATTTGTCTCTCTAATTTTATTCCGTCCCACTTCGCTGAGAGAAACAATTAATTCCTCTCAGCTCCGTTTGGGAGCGAATCACAAACTCACGTTCATAGTGAGGTGCTTCTTAATTTTCATATTGGCCGAGAAGGCAAGAGAATTAACTCTTTTTTATCTCACGGAAAAATTATTGAAACTCCAAAATATAATAAAAATCTAAAAAGCTGAGAGCATCAATTATTGATTTCGTAGGCGCCTGTTTTCTGCTTTTCCCCTCTTCTAAAACCGCAACAATTATGGTTTTCTTCGGGGCTTTTTATGAGACTCTATTGTCTTTTCCCCTGAAGCAATCTGCTTCATCTTTATTGAACTTGGGGGGAAAGATCTGCATTGCAACTGTCAAAAGCAGAAGTAATTTAAATCAAAAGAAACTGTGGTTTTACAGGCCGCCTACGTTCAACAACGTACATTTTCTGTCCTGGATATAAGCGAGGAGATCCAGGCCTAAAGTTGTGTTATTTAAATAAGTCAAACTGAGTTGTTTAAATACTTGTGTACTGGTAGTCTTAATAAGCGTTAGTTTGTTTAGCGCGCGGCGAAAGAATGGTTAATTAGCGCCTAAATACGTTCACTCTAATGCGGGATTAATTATCCGTTCATTTGTAACGGCTCTCGTAATACTACACTGTAAAAAAATATCTTGCTTTTTACTGGCCCTGGTATGTAATATATTTTGAAAGTGTCACTATTCTATTAGGTTATTACTCTTTATATTGGCTCTATTATCAGGTCTCACGTAACACGTGGCTAAACGAACTAAATGCGTGGTTTTATTTTAGTTTATTTCCGTGGTTTTATTGTTGGGCTTTATGTCATATCTAAAATTAAAGGGGGGGGAAGGGGGGGAAGGTTGTGAGTTTTTTTACAAAGCCGACGACGCTGAGGCTTAGCCAAATTTGTTGGTGGTTTTAGCCTTGAAGCTTTAGGACTCTACTGTATGCGAGGGCAGTTGTCATGAAATGTGATTCTCAAATAGTTAATGTTTCTTATTTGTCGGCTAAAAAGTATGTCGGCTCATGATATGTGGTGGTAGTACCTAAGAATGCAAAACACTTTTTCTGCGGTATGTTGCATTTATTTCCAGATTGACCCTTCAGTTGACCCGCTGTAAAGACTTGCACATGGCTTACCCTGCAATTGACAACTCACAAATGTTATTACTCTATGACCCGCGCAAAAAAGTTCTCACTTGCTTAAAAATGAGCAAATTTTGTTGGTATGGATGGTCTATCCAATGGTATGTCATCAGTTTTGTTCGCTCTGGATGATAGGATCCGGCCAAGAGGCGTTTCGGTCTGAGCAACGTTTTTTCCTACGGTCTGGCCTATTGTTTGTTCGCCAATTTTAATTCTGGTCGGTCTGTAACAACTGTCCGCGACCCAAGCCGCTCTGGCCAATACCTGTCTTGGGTCCCAAACCCCAATCAGTTAGCGAGTTGGATACTCGATAATTCCACGCTGATTGTACCCCCGCTTTCGCAATACTTACTCAACTTTTACATAGATGTTTACAGCTCAACAAGCTTAAAACATTAAAACTTAAGAGGAAAAAACTTAGAGTTCCTGTAAAGCGTTCGTTGTAATTTTGAATGGCAAGCTGTTCAGAATTTTTAAGCACAACAACGCTTGACAATTTCGAACAATTTTGTCTGAAAAATATGCCTCGATACAGTAATTTAGTTTCCAGCTCTGCCACTGCAACGAAAATTGCCATAATCATTTTACATTTTAATGGACAGAAAACAGTCATGCGTTATTTGAGAATCAATAATTTTGAGTATCAAAACCTGCGTTTCATAAATCAATGACTAAAAAATCTTGTTCACTTACCGTGAGAAAAACTGCACTGATCATAAAAATTAAGAACAATAATTGAATAGGAGGTAATTATATCGTTTCACACTATTTTTTGCTTTCTTAAAATTACCTCTCTGTTTAGTTTTAGGGCAATTGATTTGTGCGATATAATCAATGCCTTAATTGGACAGTAAGTTTTGCGGGTGAATTTCATAATAAGGTTTGGTATACCATCCTTATAGATCACTCTGGTGACTTACAGCTATTCTGACGTACGTATAGTGCCAGAAATATATTCCAAAAAGGTTAAGCAACTAGATGCAGGAAAACACCAGATTCTAGCCCCGCGTTGCCGATTTTTGCCGATGTTTCTGCGGGAATTCAGAAGAATTTTGACTCCAGGAATGCAATGAACCACTGCAAGGAAATTAAGTTGTATATAGTAAAAGAGTGGAATTTTTGGCGGAATGGAAGCAGGAGAAAAGTGGAAGCTGAAGAGTTGGAAGAAAGACATAAGAGCTGAGTGTGGAACGAGTAGAATAAAAACACAAACAAACAAGGCGGCTCGGTAATGTGCGATGGCACATAAGGTTCCGACCCCGCCCATCCACAATTTTGGCATAATTGTCTACCAAATGAGGAACAGATAGAAAAACCCAAAAATTATCTTTTGGAATCCCAAAAAACTAAAAAAAAACCCAAGTATTTTTCAAAAAAATTATGTATGAACGATAAGATAGCCTCCAAAGCAAACAAATCAGTGGGGTAAAAATTGATGCATTAGATTGCTGTGATATGCCAATATTAAGAAAGCGAGTCAAGACGAAGAGCAAAATCAAACAACAACAGCAACAACAAACATTAATTACATCAAAAATTTTACGTCCGTTTTAAAAAACCAAGCTTAATAACAAATTCAACACACCGTCAGATAAAACTAAGACTCAACAAAATAACCTAAAAATCACCAGAAAAGATATGGGACCAGTCCATAAAAAGGTTTGGTAACAATTAGACAAAAGAGAACAAAAACAGTAAAGTTAAAAAATTCGCTTTCTTTTTTTAAATTATTAACTTTAAAGTAATGAAAACCGTTAAAAATCAAGTAAAATATCCTAAAGGCGTGCGATAACCAATGCTTCTATAGAAGGGCATCGGGACCTGACCTTATTCATTTTTTAAGCGGCTAAAAAGAACAAAAAAACAACAAACAAAAAATTAATTGAAACTTGCCGGAAAACGCTGTCAAAACCTTCAAGCCATATTTTGGCCCTCAAAATATATTTGATTGCGCTTTCATCATATACCAAAAATGTAGTATGTGGTCATTCATTAGTGAGACTAGGTAACAAGTAGACAAAAAAGAAAGAAGGGCAGAAGTATGTAATACTTTTAATTTTTTTCGAAATAAAATTACATCAGAAGTCAAAAAAGACTTTAATTACATAATGATATGTTCAAATAGGGTCGTTTATTCATCCATGGGAACCTCTTGAGACCTGCAGTTATCCAGAATATGTCTAACGTCTACAAAAAGAACGTCAAAAAAGAACGTCAATCAAATTAATTTATTTTTTTTGTGAAAAACCGGTGTCGAAGCCAGTAAGGTCATAACGAATTCTTTTTTAAAAAAAATTTGAGGACACTAATTCCTTTTGACACCTTCCCCTGACATCCACAATGTCATATTTGAGCTGTAACTAACTAACGAGATTAGATAACAAAAAGAAAAATGAAAAGAAAATTGCGAAGTTAATTTTTTTTTTTTAGTTTTGGAAAACGATTCTTTTCAAAGTCAGGAAAGCCATCAGCTATCTGATAAAATCAGAATATCGGCTCAACTATTCTTCCATGAAAACCAAAAAACCTATCACTATAAAGGAAATTTCATACGACCGAAATGACAAAATAAAAATGACAGTTAAAGACAAAATTAAAAAATTCAATTACTTTCTTCAAGAAAGTGTCGAGGCCGTTAAAACGATAATCTATATCTTTCAGGGTTTTAATATGTTACATTGTGGTTTATTTTGAACCCTAATAATGCGAAAGGACTCCGAAAATTTATAAAAAATTCAAAAAGTAAATCGAAATTTCATTGAAAAGTTTTCCTCCGAAAAACTATTTTTAAAGTCTTAACAGTCATTAGCTGTCCTCTCAAGTTACTACGTAGTTCGTTTACTGTTCCCTAAAAAACCTATTGTTTTTCTAGTCATCGAGTCTATGCCATAGGACCCCCAAAAATTAGTAAACTTTCAAATAGAAAATAAAAATTTTGTTAAAAAATTTTCTTTCGAAAATTTCTTTTCATGTCTTAACAGCCATTAGCTATCCCCTCAAATTACTAAATAGGTTCGCTTAATGCTTTTTAGGAAGTTTATTGCAATTCTAGTCAACGAATCTATGTCATAGGGCTACAAAATCTCATTAAAATCTCAAAAAAAAAGAATCAAAATTAAAAAAAAAATTAATAAAACTCAGAATCGGAGCCATAAAAATTGCCCGATTCCTTAAAAACTAATTATTTGTTTATTGGGCATTACTTGACGGTAATTGAGGTTTGTCAGGAACACAACCTGGATTATAAATGTGACTAGTCTCCAAGTGACTTGAAAAAAAATAATAAAAAAAACATGAAGAGGTTTTTAAAAAATCCAGCTCTCAAATGAAAATCGAGGATTTTCTATAGTAAACATCACTATGAGACGAAAACTAACCTTTTTATGGCTTTTCGTCTGTTAGAATCACAAGAATGTTCCATTTATAGCAGAAAATGTAATTTTGAATTGATATTTTTTTTTATAGAAAATAGCTTAATTTGAACAAAAAATGAACAAAATCATGCCAAACTTCACGTGTTCATGCAAAACTTTAAACCTCGATAATTCCTCAAAAAACACGAAATTCGAAAAAATCTTTTTAATTCCGAATTCTACGCGAGACGAGCTTTTCAATGATACCACTCACTCTTCTCTAGGATGAATATATCGATCGGCCAAAATTCACGGAACAAAAAAAAACCCATTTGAGTATATAGTTCCTCCCCCCCACAAGTGGGGTCGGAACAAAAATAGATAGCAGAAAACGATGCTGCCTTGTAATTCATTATCGAGTCAATCAAATATTCAGGTAGAAATATCTGACTTCAGCCGATCCATATAAGGATTGGGTGTAGAGATCTTATTTGCACAGTTTAATCTATGCTTCCCTGAACAGATAAATGATTATTTTTTTGCAACAAATTATAACACAAAGAATATGACGAAAACAAAACCACACAATTTGGCAAAAAAAACAATATTTTATCCCATTTCATCAGTTAAAAGTTTGATATTTACTTCAAATTGGATCAATGCACTTCTGCCCCTAATTAGCTGCTCTTTTGTCGCCATGCACTTGACATGACCTCACAAATAGTTCCAGGATACTGTTGGTCCAGCTGCATAAATGCAGTGGGTGGCTTTGCACGGTTTTAATATTGTCATAAAAACTTTCGGATCAGTAGTCATTGAGATGAGATTCAGTTTTCATCCATTCAAAAGTTTTTTCTTGGGATTTTTTTTTCTTTTGAACAATTGTGCATTCAGTGCTTCATTTGCCAATTTATAAAGTCAGTGTAGAGCTAAAAACAACGTTTAAAAACATTTCTATGATTTTAATAGACAATTTTTTATTAACTTATCTCGACGGGACAATTTAAGCAATACCAAATCTGTAGTTGTCTTTTCTGCTCTTCTTAGTAACCAGAAATACAAGCCAGCTGTTTTGTGTTTCTGAGTCTGCCTAAAATCGTCGCCACAAATCGTGGCGCTATCATATCTTCAAAAAAAAATACATTTCCTCACGCACTATTTACATTTTGTCGCGGATTGACTAGTTCGTTTGTGGTACAACGCCCCTCCAATTGCCTTAATGTCTTGTTCAATCCTTATCTAAAACTCCACCAAGTTTTTCGCTAATATTGGTGAGAATAATTGGAACCCAAGAAAAATTGTTGAAGAAAAATTGAAATTAGCATCAAACTTTCTCAGCATTCACAACAACTATAAAAATACCGCACTCAGTTTTCAATTTTTTTTTAAGATTAATAAAACAAAACAAACACAAGTTCTGAGCTTTAGAGACAGCTCTAGTGCAACAAGTCAGTTAATTGCTTTCTTTCCGTCGGAATTGATACCCTTGTTTGCAGAAAATCTGCTTTGCCAATTCACTACCAGCAAATGGCACAGTCTGCGCATAACTATTGTTTGATCCATTTACTACAGCTCCATTGCTAGGGTGTACGCATAGCACTGGCATCTCAACTATGCTTGACCAGCAAACATGTATTTGACTGCTGAATTGGAATCATAAGTTAGATTTAGGTTATCTTTTATTTTTGAATTGAGATAAATTTTCTGCCATATCTATCTCGGCCAGTGTGTATTTCTTTTTGCACATGGCCGCTCCTTCTGTTAACTTTTGACTTTTTTCTACAAACCAAAGAATTTGGATTGCAATGGTGTTTTTTATAATCCAAGAAGTGGATTGTATTGGTGCCTGTCTTTTTTTGTGAGATAATTTCACAAAACTCTCATGAATTTGATCTTTCAAAACGTGATAAACAGCCAAAGCCCATTGGGCATTAAGTTCCATTAGAAACCCTAAGATAGCTTTAGTAGCATTTTAAGTGCTTGGAGTGCTGAAGTAGCTATAAAGGCTTGAATTGAAGGCTAAAATGTAAGTTTTAAGAGCCTTTGAGCAAAAACTGGTGCAATATTTCACGTTTTTTTTTGAAATTTTGAGGTACTTGTTTGACTAGTCACAAATTGACGTTTGTCAAAATCGATAAAATCCTCTTGCAAGATATTGTTAATTGCTATGGACATTTTATGAGCTATATGCTTTGGTAATGCAATATTAATCAAGAAAAAAATTAATAACGTTTGCAATTTCTTCAAGTCATTTGAAAACTTTTGTCATCTTTTGAGTTTTTCCACTATCAGGGTCCACAAAAAAACGTCCCCGAGGACCTAAAAAAAGTTGCTGCATAGTTTCAAACGGCAGCAAACGAACATTTTTCTACAATTTAATAACAAGAATTTTAGCAACTTTTTGAAAAAAAAAGTGTTTTTTATTTGAAATTTTTCCCAAAAATTTTTGTAATTTTTGAACATTTCCAGCCCCAGTGATCAAAAGCCCTCCTCATGGCTCTGAAAATAGGTTTCTGTTTGTTTTTAGTGGCAACGAGTTTGTCTTCGACACATTAGTATCACGAGTTACAGCTAAATTTGATAAAATTTTCAACTATTTCAAGTTTTTTTGAAAAAATTTGTCTTCTGTCAGCTTCTTCTTGATGCAGTAGTCACATAAGCCCCACTAGTGTCTGCTATTATGTTACTTCCTAGTTGCTGTGGGCAATGGAATGGTATTCAATTTTTTAATATCACGAATTTTTGCAATTTTTATGAAAATTAATTTCGTGTTCCTAGTTTATCAATTTTTATGAGCCAATGCAACATATTAAAGCTTGAAATCCGTTTAATGGATAGCCATTGGTGGTAATGAGTTGCTTTTGATGAAACTAATATCAAATATCAGTTTTTTGAAAAATTTTCAATTGTTTTCAGATTTGTTTAAATTTTGTTCATTTTCTCTGTTTATCAATGGTTACGCGCCAAAAACTTTTTCTGGCTATTTTTAGTGTTTATTACTTCTCGATTTTTGCTGTTTTTATTGTCTGACAAAGCTGGCGCTTTGGTAGGTGATTGTAAATAATTAGCTCAAATTTGGTCTTTGGCGTGAATTTCTTAAGAGTTTTAGCAATGGTTATTTTTTTCGATTGTTTTAGTTCTCATTTGATTCTCTTTTTGAGAAGAATGATTTTTTCACACACTTTTCATGACTCTGATCTTAGAATGCTTAGATTGCTTAGAGTGCTTAGAGTGCTTAAGCGGCTAGGGAGGCCAGAATCAAGATTAAAAAGTCATTTGTAGCCAATAGGTCGCAACATTTACGTTTTTTTTCTTATTAATCGTGTCTTTTGTATGATTAGTCTTGAATTGACATTAAAAAGTTCTTTTGCAAGGCATAATTACCTGCCATGGTCGTTTTTATGTTTTTTATCTTTTCATAAAGCTAATATTTTCACGAAAAATGATAAAATTAAAAAAATTTTTTGAATTTTTTAAGTTCTAGTCGTCATTTGTTTAAAATTTTTCAAGCCTCAGGTCCCAAAAACACATTATCTTGGGTTTGATAATAAGTTTTTGTGTAGTTTCTAATTGTAATGATGTTGTTTTGAACATTTTATTGACTCGAATTTAAGGTGCTTAGAGTGCTTAGAGTGCTTAAGCTGCTAGGGAGGCCAAAAACAAGATTAAAAGGTCATTTGTATTCAAAATTTTGCAACTTTTATTTACGAAAAATGATAAACTTGGATAAGATTCTTTTGAATTTTTTTAGAAGTCTGTTGTCATTTTTTTAAAACATTTCCAGCGTCAGGTCCCAAAAAAAATTTCTCTTGGGTTTGATAATAAGTTTCTGTAGAGTTTCTAATGGTGATGATGTTGTTTTGAACATTTTAATTCCTCTAATTTCATGAATTCTTTTGATAAAATTTTTACGGTTTCCAATTTTCTATTAAAATGATTTTCTTGTTTTCACATTCTCATGTCTTAATTGTTAAATAACATTCTCTGCATCTTGCCAGTATGTTACTTTATAGTTGCTATTCGAAAAAGAATGTTATTTACTTTTTAATATTATGATATTCTGCAATTTTCTGATAGAAATTGAAGTTTTTTCTATGTTTCTGAAAATGTGTCGTTCCTCGTTTATCAATCCTTTTGAGCCAATGCAATTTTTAAGGCTTCAAATTGGGTTTATTTGCAGGCTGTGGTGACAATGAAAAAGTTCTGCAAGAACTAATATCATACATCTTATCAAAATTCCATGTAGAATTGCAATTTTTTAATTTTTCTGTAGTTTTAGTCAATTTCAAAGTTTAAAATTTGTTATAGGACAAGAAAATTTTTAGGTCATGCAGATAGAGAAAGGTTCCAGAGAACGAGAGTTTTTTGAAATTTTGTTATTGTAAAATTAGGAAGCTTCCTTTAAAGTTCCCAATTTTCAAATCTTTTAACTAATTGTCATATTTCCCAAAGTTTTTCATTTTTGTGGCCAATAAAGCTCTTCCATTGCTTTTTCCGGTGCTGGTGTTTAAAAAACTTAGATCAAATACGTCCATGAGGGTAATAACATCAAGATTGTTAGCAATGATTATTTTTTTGCTTATTTGTTTGTTTGTTCTTGCTGTTGATTGTTTTATTTTCGCTTCTCAAGTTTGGAGATTGTTTTTTCTTATGGCTAGTTGTGTTCAACTGTTCTACTGGTTGGGTACAGTATTAATAAGTTTTCATTCAATTCTTTGGGTTGAAAATCAAGACTTGTCCTGCTTTGTTTTTTCGTAAGATATTTTCACAGTTTTTTATGACTTTGATATTTCAAAATGGTATAAACAGGTAATGCTCAGCAGGCACCATGTTTTTTGGAGGCCCGCGTTTAGTAGCTTGACGCCCCCGTTTTATTAGCCGTGCCTAGTAGTCATTCAAGTGCTTAGATCAGTGAAGATACTGGGAAGGCCGTATTTCAAGATTAAAAATCTTTTTTTACTGAATTTTTGAGCCAAAAATGTTGCATTTTTTGGATTTTTCGTTTGTTTTCAAGTATTTGTTTGGAAGAGTCTACAATTGAATGTTGTAAAAGTTAATAAGTGACATTTGCAAGAAATAAACCATTTTGGATGACAATTTTTGAGCTATATGTTTTGGTACTCGGAACATTAACAAGCAAATTTTTACTAAATGTTACACTTTTTTTCATTTTGTTTATGTTTTGAACCATAGGTGCCAAAAAATCTTCTAGAGTTTAAAAAAAGATTACTGCGAAGTTTCCAGTGCTAATGGAATGGTTTTCAAGAACTTAATATCACGACTTTTAGCATTTTTTTTGACAAAATCTGCAATATTTTTCATTTTTTAAAATTTATTTTTTGAGTTTCCCATCTCCAGAAGTCAAGAAAACTACTCTAAGAATGATTAATAGGCTACTGAAATTTTTTTCAATGCTATGGAAGGCTTTTCAATATTTTATTTTCAAAATTCTGGTAACAGTTCATTAAAAATTGCAATTGTTTTTCATTTTTAGGTAGTTTTAGTCAATTTCAAAGTTCATGAATAGTTTCGGGACAAAAAATTTTTTAAGTTCTTTGAGGCAAATTATGGAAAAATTCCAGAGAAAACAAGTTTTTTTGAAATTTTTAGTACTACGAAATCTTGAAACTTTCTTTAAATTTTCCAAGTTTAAACTTTTTTTAAAATTATTTGACATATTCCTGAATTTTTGCAATGTTTATTGGACAGTAAAGCTCTATCAAGGCCTGTGTCCTGGCTAATTGGTTTTTCGATTGGGATCTCTGTAGTCAATCATGGTAAAGGCATTAAGATTATTAGCAACGATTATTTTCTTGTTTCATTTTGATTTCTCAACATTTTAGATTGTTTTCCTTTTCGGCCGAATTGCTGGTCAGGTAATGTAGATCTATTTTTTTCTCAATTTCATTATTGTATTTCAGGAACTTTTCCGCTTTCTTTGTAAGATGTTTTCACACTTTTTTTCCTGACTAAAAGTTTTCAAAACGGGAAAAACAAGTAATGCTCAGCAAGCTTCAAGTCTCAATAGAATCCCGTAGCCGCCTGTTGTAACTGTTTAACTGCTTAAAGTTATGAAGTTCATACAAAGTTCATACAATTTATATCAATTCTTTTTCAAGATTTTTGAAAATTTTGTGTCGTTTTTTTTGAATTTTTTCAATCCAAGGTTTTAAGAAATATTTTGTATTGTTTGAGAAAAGTTATATTTCCATTGTCTATCCACAGAAGTCAAAAGTTTTCCTTTATTTTCTCATAATATGCTACTGAAATAGTTTCAAAGGCCATGTAAATGTTTTCAATAATTCAATATCAAAAATTTTAATTACATTTCATTAAAATTTGCAATTGTGTTCAGTTTTTCTGCAGTTTGAATCAATTTCAAAGTTTATGAAGCGTTTTGGCACAGAAAGTTTTTAACGTCTTCAAGGCAAGCTGGGGAGAGATTCCAGAGAAAACAATGTGTTTTTGAACTTTTCAACACAACGGAAATGAGAGATCTTCATTAAATTTTCAATTTATTATATATTTGTAAGTATTAGCCATAGTTCTCAATTGTTGCTAAATTTATTGGCCAATTGGTTTCTCAAAGCCTGTGATGGTGGACAAATTTATTGGAATCAAATCTGTTCATCAGGTTAAAAACTTCAAGAGCTTTAGCAATGATTATTCTCTTGTTTATTTGACTTCATTTTAGTTACTCAAATTGTGAGATTGTTCCTTTTTCGGTTGAGGCTTTTCATTTGATCTGCTGGTCAGGTTATATAGTTCTACGTAGCTCAAAAGTTTTATTCAGTTGTTTGAATTGTACTTCGGAAATTGTCCTGCTGTGATTTTCTGTGAAAATTTCCCAAACACTTCTATGATTTCGTGCATTCAAAACGGGATACAAAAATAATGCTGAACGGTCTTCAGTTTTCAATAGAAACCCCTAGCCGTCTTTAGTAACTGTCCAAATGATTAGAAGCATGAAATTATTGGGAAGGCCGTGTTTCGAGGTTGAAATTTCAGTTTTATTTGCTTTGAGCCCAAAATGTTGCAACTTTTTGTGTTTTCTTGTATTTTTTTAAACAAATTCTGTTGGTCCAGTTTAAAATTAAAGTTTGTAAAAGTTAGAAAAGGTCTTATATAAGAAGTTACTGCAAAGTGTTTAGTGGTAATGAAATTGCTCTCATCATTTTAGCGTCACAACTTTTAACGCCAATTTGATAAAAACTGTTTTCCAAATATATTAGCTTTTGTTGTAATTATTTGAATTGTTGCAACCGAGAAGACACCAAGCTTCCTATATGGTTTAATTATAAACTAATAAAAAATGTTGCTGGCCCTGGGATGACTTTCAATATTCTAAAGCCACAGGTTTATCAACTTTTCATTCAAATTTGCAATTGTGTACTTTTTTTTGTATAGTCAGTTTCAAAGTTTGTGAAGCGTTTTGGCACAATGACACTTTTTAAGATCTTCAAGTCAAGCACTGGTGAAATTCAAGAGAAAACTTGTTTTGATCTTTTCAACACAACGGAATTAAGAAGTGTTCATTAAATTTTCCATTTTTTATATATATTTTTCAAGTATTCGCCATATTTTTCAATTGTTGCTCATTTTATTGGCCAATTGGTGTTTCAAAGCTTCGCCCTGTGCTGGTGGGTCTATTTATAAGGATCAAATTTGTTCATCAGGCTAAAAACGTCAAAAGTTTTAGCAATGATTATACCCTTCTTCATTTGATTTCATTGTGGTTTTTCAAACTTTGAGAATGTTCTTTTTTGCTGGCATTGTTCATTTGATCTGCTGGTCAGGTAAAGTAGTTTTACGTACCTCTAAGTTTTTATTCAAATACTTGGACGGTTATTCGGAATTTGTACTGCTATGACTTTCTGTGAAATTTCCCCAAACACTTCTATGACTTTGAGCCTTAAAACGGGATAAACAGGTAATGCTGAACGGGCTTCGGGTTTCAATAGAAACCATTAGCCGCTTTAATTAATCGTTCAAATGCTGAAAGGCTTGAAGCTACTTAGAAGACCGTAATTCGAGGTTGAATTTTCAGTATTAGGTGTTTTTGAGCCAAAAATGTTGCAATTTTTTGTGTTTTCTTGCTTTTTTTAAAAAAATTCTGTTGGTCCCGTTTAAAACTGAGTTTTGTAAAAACTAGTAAAGGTATTTTGCGAGAAACAAATTCTTTTTGTTGACGATTTTAAGATATATATGTTTTAGTACTCAAAACAAAAACCGGCATGTTCAAACAAAATCTTACAATTTTTTTCAAACTTTTTTAAAGATTTCGTCACACTTTGAGATTTTTACCCCTAGGTTTCCACAAACATCCTCTAGGATTTTGAAAGAGGTTACTGCATAGTGTTTAGTTTCAGCATAACAACTCTTAACAATAGCTTGATAACAGCTGTTTTCCAAATATTTTATTATTTAAAAAAGTTATTTGAAATTTTGCAACCAAGGAGATATGAATCCTATATGGCTTAAAGATCAACTAATAAGTAATTCTATTGGCCATGGAATGACTTCTAACGTTTTATTACCACATGTATTGGCAATATTTCATTAAAACCTGCAGTTGTTTACAATTTTTCTGTAGTTTTGTTCAATTACAGATTTTGAGAAGCGTTCCGGCAAAATATTTCCTAAGGTCTTCAAGCCAAGCTATAGAAAGATTCCAGAGAAAAGAGTGTGTTTTTGAATTTTTCAACACAACGGAAATAAAAACCCTTCATTAAAATTTCCATTTTTTCAAAGATTTTTAAGTAATTGCCATAATTTTCAATTGTTGCTATATTTTGGGCCAATTTGTGTTTCAAAGCCTGGGCCTGTGCTGGTGGGCAAATTTATTCGAAGCAAATTTGTTCATCAGGTCAAAAAAAACCGCAAAAGCCTTAGCAAATATTATATTCTTGTTTATTTGATTTCATTTTGGTTACTCAACCTTTGAGATTGTTATTTTTTTGGCTGACGCTGTTCATTTGATCTGCTGGTCAGGTAAAGTAGTTCTACGTAGCTCTGAGAATTTTTTATTTGATTTGAATTGTTCTTCTGAAATTTTCCTGCTATGATTTTCTGTGAAACTACCAAACTTTTCTATGAATTTGAGCTTTCAAAGGGTATAAACAGGTAATGCTAAACGGGCTTTAGATTTCAATGGAAACCCCTAGCCGCTTTCAGTAGTTGCCCAAATCCTCAAAAGCGTGAATGTACCTGGAGGAACGTAATTGAGCGTCGAAATTTCCGTTTTAGGTGTTTTTGAGCCCAAAAGTCTTGCCGTTTTTTGCGTTTCCATAAATTCTTTTGAAAAATTTTGTCAGTCCAGTTCAAAATTGACGTTTGTAAAAGTTAATCAAAATCTTTTGCGGGAAATAAATTTCGTTTGGGGATCATTTTAAGATAATTAAGACCATTTAAGACATAAACCAGCAAATTCAAATGATTTATTAGATTTTTTTTATATTTTGAGTTTTTCAACCCTAAGTTTCAACGAACATCCGCTATGATTTAACAAAAAATTCTTGCATAGTGTTCAGTGGAAATGAAATGGCTTTCATCATTTCAGCGTAACAACTTTTAACAATATTTTGATTTAAAAAAATTAACAAACATTTTAAGCATTTGTTGAAATTATTTAAATTTTTGCAACCATGGACACATGAAGCCTCATATATTGTTTAGAGATAAACTATTAATAAAAAGGTACTGGCAATTGATTGAATTTCAACATTTTAAAACCTCAAATTTTGGCAACTTTTCGTAAAATTTTGCAAATGTTTACATTTTTCGTGGCTTTAGTAAGTTTCAAAGTTTATGAAGCGTTTCGGCACAAAAAAATTTAAGGTCTTCAAGGCAAGCTATGGAGAGATTCCAGAGAAAACAATGTGTTTTTCAATTTTTCAACACAGCGGAAATATAAAATCTTTTCAAAATATCCATTTTTTATATTTTTTTGAGTATTTGCCCTTATTTTCAATTGTTTCTAATTTTTTGGCCAATTAGTGTTTCAATGCTTCGGCCTGTACTGGTGGGCAATTTCATATAGATCAAATCTGTTCAGCAGGTTAAAAACTTCACTAGCTTTAGCAATGATTATACTCTTGTTCATTTGACTTCATTTTATTTACTCAAATTGTGAGATTGTTCTTTTTTTTCGGCTGAAGCTTTTCATTTGATCTGCTGCTCAGGTTATTTAGTTCTACGTAGCTCTAAGGTTTTATTCAATTGTTTGGATTGTACTTCGGAAATTGTCTTGCTATGATTTTCTGTGAAACTTACCGGAACTTTTCTATGACTTTGAGGTTTCAAAGCGGGATAAACAGGTAATGCTGAACGGGTTTCAGGTTTCAATAGAAACCCTTAGCCGCTTTCAGTAATTGTCCAAATGCTTAACGCTTAATTCCAACTGGAAGAACGTATTTCAGGGTCGAAGTTTCAATTTTAGGTGTTTTTGAGCCCAAATTGTTGCAATTTCTTCGCGTTTCCTTATATTTTTTACAAAAATTATGTTGGTCCAATTCAAAAATGAGGTTTGTAAAAGTGCATAATTGTCTTTTGCGGGAAATAAAAACATTTGGTGATAATTTTAATATAGATAAGTTTTGGTACTTTAAACATGAACCAGCAAATTCAAATAATTTCTAACAATTTTTTTCAATTTTTATTTTAATTTTGTCATACTTTGAGTTTTTCATCCCTAGGTTTCAACGAACAACCTCTAGGATTTTACATGAGATTCGTGCATAGTTTTCAGTTGCAATGGAATGGCTTTCATCATATCAGCATAACAACTCTTTCAAACATTTTAGCTTTTGTACAAATTATCTAAATTTTTGCAACCATGGAGACATAAAGCCTCATACATGGTTTAAAGATACACTAATAAACAAAAGGTACTGGCAATTGAATGAATTTTAAAACATTTTAAAACCTCAAATTTTAGCAACTTTTCGAAAAATTTTGCAAATGTTTACATTTTTTCGTGGCTTTAGTAAGTTTCAAAGTTTATGAAGTGTTTCGGTACAAAAAAATTTAAGGTCTTCAAGGCAAGCTATGGAGAGATTCCAGAGAAAACAATGTGTTTTTCAGTTTTTCAACACAGCGGAAATATAAAATCTTCTTCAAAACTTCCATTTTTTATAATTTTTTGAGTATTTGCCCTTATTTTCAATTGTTTCTAATTTTTTTGGCCCATTAGTGTTTCAATGCTGCGGCCTGTACTGGTGGGCAATTTCATATGGATCAAATCTGTTCAGCAGTTTAAAAATTTCAAGAGCTTTAGCAATGATTATACTCTTCTTTATTTGACTTCATTTTAGTTACTCAAATTGTGAGATTGTTCCTTTTTTGGCTGAAGCTTTTCATTTGATCTGCTGGTCAGGTTATATAGTTCTACGTAGCTCAAAAGTTTTATTCAGTTGTTTGAATTGTACTTCGGAAATTGTCTTGCTATGATTTTCTGTGAAACTTTCCCAAACTTTTCTATGACTTTGAGCTTTCAAAACGGGATAAAAAGGTAATGCTGAACAGGCTTCAGGTTTCAATGGAAACCCTTAGCCGCTTTCAGTAATTGTCCAAATGCTTAATGCTTAAATCCACATGGAAGAACGTAATTCAGGGTCGAAGTTTCAATTTTAGGTGTTTTGGAGCCCAAATTGTTGTAATTTTTTTGCGTTTCCTTATATTTTTTACAAAAATTCTGTTGGTCCAATTCAAAAATGAGGTTTGTAAAAGTTCATAATTGTCTTTTGCGGGAATAAATTTCATTTGGTGATCATTTTAATATAGATAAGTTTTGGTACTTTAAACATGAACCAGCAAATTCAAATGATTTCTAACAATTTATTTCAATTTTTATTTTTATTTTGTCGTACTTTGATCTTTTCATCCCTAGGTTTCAACGAACATCCTCTAGGATTTTACATGAGATTCGTGCAAAATGTTCAGTTGCAATGGAATGGCTTTCATCATATCAGCATAACAACTCTTTCAAACATTTTAACTTTTTTAGAAATTATCTAAATTTTTGCAACCATGGAGACATGAAGCCTCATACATGGTTTAAAGATACACTAATAAACAAAAGGTACTGGCAATTGAATGAATTTCAACATTTTAAAATCTCAAATTTTAGCAACTTTTCTTAAAATTTTGCAAATGTTTACATTTTTTCTTGGCTTTAGTAAGTTTCAAACTTTATGAAGCGTTTCGGCACAAAAAAATTTAAGGTCTTCAAAGCAAGCTATGGAGAGATTCCAGAGAAAACAATGTGTTTTTCAATTTTTCAACACAGTGGAATAATAAAATTTTCTGTAAGATTTCTATTTTTAATAATTTTTTGAGTATTTGCCCTTATTTTCAATTGTTTCTAATTTTTTTTGGCAAATTAGTGTTTCAAAGCTTCGGCCTGTACTTCTGGGCAATTTCATATGGATCAAATTTGTTCAGCAGGTTAAAAACCTCAAGAGCCTTAGCAATGATTATACTTTTGTTTATTTGATTTCATTTTGGTTACTCAAACCGTGAGAATGTTCTTTGTTTTCGGCTGAGGCTGTTCATTTGATCTGCTGGTCAGGTTATATAGTTCTACGTTGCTGTAAAGTTTAATTCATTTGTTTGGATTGCACTTCGGAAATTGTCTTGCTATGATTTTCAGTGAAATTTCCCCAAACTTTTACAGGACTTCGAGCTTTCAAAACGGGATAAACAGTAATGCTGAACGGGCTTCATGTTTCAATGAAAACCCTTAGCCGCTTTCAGTAATTGTCCAAATGAGGAACGTAATTCATGGTCGAAGTTTCAGTTTTAGGTGTTTTTGAGCCCTAATTATTGCAATTTTTTGCTTTTCCTAATATTTTTTACAAAAATTATGTTGGTCCAGTTCAAAAATGAGGTTTGTAAAAGTTCATAAATTTCTTTTGCGGGAAATAAATTACATTTGGTGATCATTTTAATACAGATATAATTTGGTACTTTAAACATGAACCAGCAAATTCAAATGATTTCTAACAATTTTTTTCAAATTTTGCTTTAATTTTGTCATACTTTGAGTTTATCATCCTAGGTTTCAATGAACATCCTCTAGTATTTTATATGAGATTCGTGCATAGTGTTCAGTTGCAATGGAATGGCTTTCATCATTTCAGCATAACAACTCTTTCAAACATTTTAGCTTTTATAGAAATTATCTAAATTTTTGCAACCATGGAGACATGAAGCCCCATACATGGTTTAAAGATACACTAATGAACAAGAGGCACTGGCAATTGAATGAATTTCAACATTTTAAAACCTCAACTTTTAGCAACTTTTCGTAAAATTTTGCAAATGTTTACATTTTTTCGTGGCTATAGTAAGTTTCAAAGTTTATGAAGCGTTTCGGCACAAAAAAATTTAAGGTTTTCAAGGCAAGCTATGGAGAGAATCTAGAGAAAACAATGTGTTTTTCAATTTTTCAACACAGCGGAAATATAAAATCTTCTTCAAAATTTCCATTTTTTATAATTTTTTGAGTATTTGCCCTTATTTCCAATTGTTTCTTATTTTTTTGGCCAATTAGTGTTTCAATGCTGCGGCCTGTACTGGTGGGCAATTTCGTATGGATCAAATCTGTTCAGCAGGTTTAAAACTTCAAGAGCTTTAGCAATGATTATACTCTTGTTTATTTGACTTCATTTTGGTTACTCAAATTGTGAGATTGTTCCTTTTTCGGCTGAGGCTTTTCATTTGATCTGCTGGTCAGGTTATATAGTTCTACGTAACTCAAAAGTTTTATTCAATTGTTTGGATTTTACTTCGGAAATTGTCATGCGGAAATTAAAAATCTTCATTAAAACTTCCATTTTTTATAAATTTTTGAAGTATTTGCCATTTTTTTCTATTGTTGCTAAATTTTTGGCTAAGAGGTGTTTCAAAGCTTCGGCCTGTGTTGTTGGGCTATTTTATTTGGATCAGATTTGTTCATCAGATTGAAAACCTCAAGAGCTTTAGCAATGATTATACTCCGGTTTATTTGATTTCATTTCGGTTACTCAATCTTTGAGATTGTTTTTTTTTCGGCTGACGCGGTTCATTTGATCTACTGGTCTGGTAAATTAGTTCTATGTATCTCTAAGATTTTTTCAATGACTTCAATTGTACTTCAGAACTTCTTATAGTATGATTTTCTGTGAAACGTCCCCAAATTTTTCTATGATATTGAGCTTTCAAAACGGGATAAACAGGTAATGCTGAACGGGCTTCAGGTTTCAATAGAAACACTTAGCCGCTTTCAGTAATCGTCCAAATGCTTAAAGTCATGAGTCTACTTGGCAGAACGTAATTCAGGGTCGAAGTTTAAGTTTTAGGTGTTTTTGAGACCAAAATTTTGCAACTTTTTGCGTTTTCTTAATTTTTTTTAGAAAAATCTTGTTGGTCCAGATTAAAATTGAGGTTTTTAAAAATTAATAAAGGTCTTTTAAGGGAAATTAATTACACTTGGTGCTCATTTTAAGATAGATTTGTTTTGGTATTTTAAACATAAACCAGCAAGTTCAAATGGTTTCTTACCATTTTTTTTTGTTTTTTAAAACATTTCGTCATACTTAGGTTTCAACCCCTAGGTTTCAACAAATATTCTCTAGAATTTTACAAGAGTATGGTGCATAGTGTTCAATGGCAATGGTTTTGGATTTCATCCTTTCAGCATAACAACTCTTTCAAATATTTTAGCTTTTCTATCCAGAAAATCCAGAGAAAACAATGTGTTTATGAATTTTTCAACAAAGCGGAAATAAAAAAATCTTCACTAAAATTTCCCATTTTTCAAAAGTTTTTTAAATATTTGCCAAATTTTTCAGTCTTTGCTAATTTTTTGGCCAATTGATGTTTAAAAATTTCGGCCTGTGCTGGTGGGCAAATTTATTTGGATCAAATTTGTTCATCAGGATAAAAAAAACAAGAGCTTTAGCAATTATTATATTCTTGTTTATTTGATTTCATTTTGGTTACTCAACCTTTGAGATTGTTCTTTTGTTTGGCTGACGCTCTTTCTTTGACCTGTTAAAAAAAGTTCTTTTGCGGGAAATAAATTACTTTTGGTGACCATTTTAAGATAGATATGTTTTGGTACTCGAAACATAAACCATCAAATTCAAACGATTTCTTACTTTGAGTTTTTCACCCCTAGGTTTCAACGAATATCCTCTAGGATTTTACAAGAGGTTGGTGCATAATGTTGAATGGCAATGGATTGGCTGGAAATCTATTTAAATTTTTAATCATAGAGACATGAAGCCTCATATATGGTTTAAAGATACACTAATAAACAAAGGGTACTGGTCATTGAATGACTTTCAACATTTTAAAACCTCAAATTTTAGCAGCTTTTCGTTAAAATTTGCAATTGTTTTTTTTTGTGGTTTTAGTCAGTTTCAAAGTTTATGAGGCGTTTCGGTGCAAAAAAGTTTAAAGTCTTCAAGGCAAGCAATGGAGAGAAACCAGAGAAAACAATGTGTTAATGAGTTTTTCAACAAAGCAGAAATAAAAAAAATCTTCATTAAAATTTCCATTTTTTAAAAGTTTTTTAAGTATTTGCCATATTTTTCATTTTTTGCTAATTGTTTTGACCAATTGATGTTTAAAAGTTTTGGCCTCTGCTGGTGGGCAAATTTATTTGGATCAATTTTGTTCATCAGGTTAAAAACCTCGAGAGCTTTAGCAATGATTATATTCTTGTTTATTTGATTTCATTTTGTATACTCTACCTTTGAGGTTGTTATTGTGATCTGCTGATCAGGAAAAGTAGTTCTAAGTAGCTCTAAAACTTTTCCATTGATTTGGATTGTACTTCAGAACTTCTCCTGCTATGAATTTCCGTGAAAATTCCCTAAAGTTTTTTATGACTTTGAGCTTGCAAAATGCGATAAACAGGTAATGCCGAACGGGCTTCAGTTTCAATAGAAACCCTTAGCCGCTTTTAGTAATCGTCCAAAAGCTGAAAGGATTTAATGTACTTGGAAGGACGTATTTCCCAGATTAAAATTGAGGTTTGTAAAAGTTAATAAAGTTCTTTTGCGCGAAATAAATTACCTTTGGTGACCATTTTAAGATAGATATGTTTTGGTACTCGAAACATAAACCATCAAGTTCAAACGATTTCTTACTTTGAGTTTTTCACCCCTATGTTTCAACGAAAATCCTCTAGGATTTTACAAGAAGTTGGTGCATAGTGTTCGGTGGCAATGGATCGGCTGTCATCCTTTCAGCGTAACAACTCTTAACAAAGTTTTGATTAAAAAAGCTTTTTCATACATTTTAGTTTTTGTTGAAAATATTTAAAATTTTGCAGCCATGGTGATATGAAGCCTCATATATGGTTTAGAGATACAGTAATAATCAAAACGTAATGGCCATTGAGTGAATTTCAACATTTTAAAACCTCAAATTTTAGCAACTTTTCGTTAAATTTTGCAGTTGTTTGCATTTTTTGTGGTTTTAGTCAGTTTGAAAGTTTATGAAGCGTTTCAGCACAAAAAAGTTTAAGGTCTCCAAGGCAAGCTGTGGAGAGATTCCAGAGAAAAATAATTGTTTTTGAATTTTTCAACACAGCGGAATTAAAAACTCTTCATTAAAACTTTCATTTTTTAATTTTTTTAGGTAATTGCCATATTTTACAGTTTTTACTAATTGTTTTGGCCAACTGGTGTTTAGAATTTTCCGCCTGTTCTGGTGGGCAAATTTATTTGTTCATCAGATTAAGAAATTCAAGAGCATTAGCCATGATTATACTCTTGTTTATTTGATTTGATTTTGGTTACTCAGCCTTTGAGATTGTTCCTTTTTTGGCTGACGCTGTTAATTTGATCTGCTGGTCAAGTAAAGTAGTTCTACGTAGCTCTAAAATTTTTTTTCAATGATTTGCATTGTACTTCAGAACTTGTCCTGCTATGATTTCCTGTGAAATTTACCCAAACTTTTCTATGACTTTGAGCTTGCCAAACGGGATAAACAGGTAATGCCGAAGGTTCTTCAGGATTCAAAGGAAACTCTTAGCCGCTTTCAGTAATCATCCAAATGCTTAAAGGCGTGAATCCACTTGGAAGAACGTAAGTTAGGGTCAAAGTTTTAGTTTTAGGTGTTTTTGAGCCCAAAGCGTTGCATTTTTTTGGGTTTCCTTAAAGTTTTAGATAAATTCTGTTGGTCCAGTTTAAAATTGCGGTTTGTTAAAGTTAATAAAGTTCTTTTGCGGGAAATAAATTACCTTTGGTGACCATTTTAATATAGATACGTTTTGGTACTCGAACCATAAACCATCAAGTTCAAACGATTTCTTACTTTGAGTTTTTCACCCTTATGTTTCAACGAATATCCTCTAGGATTTTACAAGAAGTTGGTGCATAGCGTTCGGTGGCAATGGATTGGCTGTCATCCTTTCAGCGTAACAACTCTTAACAAAATTTTGATAAAAACAGTTTTTCATACATTTTAGCTTTTTGTTGAAAATATTTATATTTTGCAACCACGGAGCCATGAGGCCTCATTTATGGTTTAGAGATACAGTAATAAACAAAACGTACTGGCCATTGAATGACTTTCAGTATGTTAAAACCACAAATTTTTTTTTACAATTTGCATTTGTTTACTTTTTTTGTGGTTTTAGTCATTTTGAAGGTTTATGAAGCGTTTCGGCACGAAAAAATTTAAGGTCTTCAAGGCAAGCTATGGAGAGGTTCCTGAGGAAACAATATGTTTTTGAATTTTTCAACACAGCGGAAATAAAAACTCTTCATTAAAACTTCCATTTTTTAAATAGTTTTTCAAGTATTTGCCGTATTTTACAGTTTTTGCAATTTTTTTTGGCCAATTGGTTTCTAAAAGTTTTAGCCTATTCTGGTGGGCAAAATAAACTGTTCATCAAGTTAAAAACCTCAAGAGCTTTAGCAATGATTATACTCTTGTTTATTTGATTTCATTTTGATTACTCAACCTTTGAGATTTTTTTTTGGCTGACGCTGTTTATTTGATCTGCTGGTCAAGTAAAGTAGTTCTACGTAGCTCTAAAATTTTTCTCAATGATTTGCATTGTACTTAAAAACTTGTCCTGCTATGATTTTTTGTGAAACAAACCCAAACTTTTCTATGACTTTGAGCTTGCAAAACGGGATAAACAGTTAATGCCGAAGGGACTTCAGGCTTCAAAGGAAACCGTAGCTGCTTTCATTAATCATCCAAATGCTTAAAGCTTGAATCCACTTGGAAGAACGTAATTCAGGGTCGAACTTTCAGTGTTAGGTGTTTTTGAGCCCGAAGCATTGCAATTTTTCGGGTTTCCTTAAAATTTTACATAAAGTTGTTACAATCGTCCAAAAGCTTAAAGGATTTAATGTACTTGGAAGGACGTATTTCCCAGATTAAAATTGAGGTTTGTAAAAATTAATAAAGGCCTTTTGCGGGAAATTAATTACAGTTGGTGGTCAATTTAAGATAGATTTGTTTTGGTATTTTAAACATAAACCAGCAAATTCAAATGGTTTCTTACAATTTTTTTTTTATTTTTTTAAAAAAATTTTGTCATACTTTGAGTTTTTCACACCTAGGTTTCAAGGAACATCCTCTAGGATTTTACATGAGATTTGTGCATAGTGTTCAGTTGCAATGGAATGGCTTTCATCTGTTCAGCATAAAAACTCTCTCAAACATTTTAGCTTTTGTTGAAATTATCTAAATTTTTGCAAACATGGAGCCATGAAGCCTCATACATGGTTTAAAGATACACTAATAAACGAAATGAACTGGCCATGGAAAGACTTTCAATATTTTAAAACCTCAAATTCTAGCAACCTAAAATTTGCAATTATTTACATTTTTTGTGTCTTAGTCAGTCTCAAAAGTTATGAAGCGTTTCGGCACAAAAAAAATTAAAGTCTTCAAGGCAAGCTATGATTGTTTTTTCTTGGCTGACGCTGTTCATTTCATCTGCTGTTCAGGGAAAGTAGTTTTACGTAGCTCTAACATTTTTTTCTTTGATTTGGAATGTACTTCAGAACTTTTCGTGCTATGACTTTCTGTGAAATTTACCAAACTTCTCTATGACTTTGAGTTTTCAAAACGGGATAAACGGGTAATGCTGAACGGTCTTCAGGTTTCAATAGAAACTCTTAGCCGCTTTCAGTAATCGTCCAATTGCTTAAAGGCTCGAATCCATTTGTTGAAGTTATTAAAATTTTTGCAATCATGGAGACATGAAGCCTCATATATGATTTAATTATAAACTAATAAACATGATTTACTGGCCATGGAATGACTTTCAATATTTTAAAACCTCAATTTTTAGCAACCTTTTGTTAAAATTTGCAATTGTTTACGTTTTTTCTGGTTTTATTTATTCTCATTCTTTATGAGGCGTTTTGGCACAAAAAAATTAAGGTCTTCAAGGAAAACTATGGAGAGATTCCAGTGATGACAATGTCGTTTTGAGTTTTTCAACACAGTTGAAGCAAAAAATCTTCATTAAAATTTCCATTTTTTTATATGTCTTTTTTTCCTTAATTTGCCTTAATTTTCAAGTTTTTGCCTTAATTTTCAATTCCTGCTATTTTTATTGGCCAATTGGTGTTTCTCAAAGCTTTGGTCTGTGCTAGTTTTCATATTTAATTGGATCAAATTTGTTCATCAGGTTTGTAAATCTAAAGAACCTTTTCAATGATTCCTTTCTTGTTTATTTGATTTCATTTTGGTTACTCAACATTTGAGATTGTTCTTGTATTGGCTGTCGCTGCTCATTTGATCTGCTGGTCAGGTTAAGTAGTTCTAAGTAGATCTAAAAATTTTTTTTGGATTTATTTGGAATGTACTTCAGAATTTGTCCTGCTATGTTTTTCTGTGAAACTTCCCCAAATTTTCTTTGACATTGAGCTTTCAAAACGGGACAAAAAGGTAAGACTGAATGAACTTCAGGTTTCAATAGACACCCTTAGTCGCTTTCAGTAATCGTCCAAATGCTTAAAAGCGTGAATCTGCTTGGAAGGCCGTAATTCAGGATTGAAGTTTCAGTTGTAGGTGTTTTTAAGCCCAAAATCTTTTGTGATTTCTTGTGTTTTTTTAAAGAAAAATTCTGTTGGTCAAGTTTAAAATTGAGGTTTGGAAAAGATTATTTAGGTCTTTTTCGGGAAATAAATTACATTTGGTGACCATTTTAAGATATATATGGTTTGGTGCTCGAAACATAATCCGGAAGTTTTAAAAGATTTCTTACAATTTTTTTCAATTTTTTGGAAGTTTTTGTCATACTTTGAGTTTTCAGCCCCAGGTTTCAAAGAACATCCTCTAGGATTTTACAGAATAATAATTCATAGTGTTTACTGGTAATGGAATAGTTTTTATCATTTTAGCATCACAACCTTTTACAATAATTTGATAAAAACAGTTTTTACAAACATAATAGCAATTATTGAAGTTTTTTAAAAATTTTTGCACTAATGGAGACATGAAGACTTGAAAATGGTTTAACGATAAACTAATAAAAAACGCTGTTGGCCATGGAATGATTTTCAACCTTTTATTACCACAATTTTAGCAACATATAATTTAATTTTGCTATTATTTACATTTTTTCTGTAGTTTTAGTCAGTTTCAAATTTGATGAAGCGTTTTGAGATAACGAAAGTGTTTAAGGTCTTCAAGGCAAGCTTCGGAGAAATTCTAGAGAAAACAAGGTGTTTTTGAGTTTTTCAACATAGCGGAAATAAGAAATGTTCATTAAAATTTCTTTTCTTTATTTATTTTTTTAAGTATTAAACATATTTCTTATTTGTGGCTAATTTTATTGGCCAATTGGTATTTCAGAGCTTCGGTCTGTGGTGGTGAGCAAAATTATTTAAATCAAATTTGTTCATTAGTGTAAAAACTTCAAGAGCTTTAGAAATGATTATGTTCTTGTTCATTTGATTTCATTTTGGTTACTCAACCTTTCAGATTGTTTTTTTTTGGCTGACGCTGTTCATTTGATCTACTGGTCAGGTAAAGTAGTCCTACGTAGCTCTACAGTTTTATGCAATTATTTTAATTGTACTTCAGAATTCGTCCTGCTACGGTTTTCTGTGAAATTTCCCCAATGTTTCCTATGAAATTGAATTTTCAAAACGGGATAAAAAAGTAATGCTGACCTGGCTTCAAGTGTCAATAGAAACCCTTGGCCGCCATTAGTAATCATTCAAATGCCTAGAGGCGTGAAGCTACTTGGAAAGCCGTAATTAAATGTTGAAATCTTAATTGTCGGAGTTTTTGAGCTTAAATGTTGCAGTTTTTTTCTTTTCTGGTATTTATAAAAACATTCTGTCGGTCCGGTCTAAAATTGAGGTTTGTAAAAGCCAAGCAGGGTCTTTTGTGGGAAATAAATTTGTTTTGGTGACCATCTTAAGATGTATATATATATATATATATATATATATATATATATATATATCTTAAGATGGTCACCAAAACAAATTTATTTCCCACAAAAGACCCTGTGTATGTATATATATATATATGTATATATGTATATATATATATGTATGTATATATATGTATACATATTTTTGACAAATTTTGACCATTTTTTTAAAATTTTTTTTGAATTTTTTTGACATAGTTTTTCAGCCCCAGGTTTCAAAGAACATCCTCTAGGATTTCACAAGATTTTATTGCAGAGTTATTAGTTGTAATGGAATGGTTTTCATCATTTTAGCATCACAACTTTTAACAATAATTTGATAAAAACGATTTGTCAATCATTTTAAAATTTGTTAAAACTGTTTAATTTTTTGTTAACAAGGAGACATAAAGCCTCATATATGGTTTGAAGATAAGCTAATAAAAATAGTACTGGACATGGAATGACTTTCAACATTTTAAAACCTCAAAATTTAACAAATTTTTGTTAAATTTTGCAATTGGTTACAATTTTTCTGTAATTTTAGTCAATTGCAAAGTGTATGAAGCGTTTTGTCAAAATGAAACTTTAAGGTCTTCAAGGCAAGCTCCGGATAAATTCCAGACAAAACAGTGTTTTTGAAGTTTTCAACTCAGCGGAAATAAGAAATCTTCATTAAACTTTCTTTTTCTTTTTTTATTTTATTAAGTAATTGCCATATTTCTTATTTAATGCTAGTTTTTTTTGGCCAGTTGGTGTTTCAAAGCTTCCGTCTTTGCTGGTGGGCGAGTTTATTGGATCAAATTTGTTCATCAGGGTAAAAATGTCAAGAGCTTTAGCAAGGATTCCATTCTTGTTTAGTTGATATCATTTTGGTTTTTCAATCTTTGAGATTGTTCTTCATTTTTGGTTGGAGCTGTTTATTTGATCTGCTGGACAAGTAAAGTAGTTCTACGTAACTCTACAGTTTTTTGCAATAATTTGAATTGTACTTCAGAACTTGTCCTGCTATGATTTTCTGTGAATTTTCCCCAAATTTTTCAATGAAATTGAGCTTTCAAAACGGGATAAACAAGTAATGCTGAGCTGGCTTCAGTTTTCAATATAAACCCTTGGCCGCTTTTAGTAACCGTTCAATTGCCTAGAGGCTTGAAGTTACTTAGAAGACCGTAATTAGAGGTTGAAATTTTATTTTTCGGAGTTTTTGAGCCTACAATGTTGCAGTTTTTTTTCTTGTAATTTAAAAACATTCTGTTGGCCCAGTCTAAAATTGAGGTTTGTAAAAGTCAATAAAGGTCTTTTGCGGGAAATATATTTGTTTTGGTGACCATCGTAAGATATAAATATATATATATATATATATATATATATATATATATATATATGTGTGTTTTGTTACTCGAAACATAAAACAGTAAACTTAAACGAACGCTGACAATTTTTTTCAAAAATTTTTTGAATTTTTTTGTCATAGTTCGAGCTTCTCAGCCCTTTCAGCCCTAGCTTTCAAAGAACATCCTCTAGTATTTTACAAGATTTTATTGCAGAGTTATTAGTTGTAATGGAATGGTTTTCATCATTTTAGCATCACAACTTTTAACAATAATTTGATAAAAACGATTTGTCAATCATTTTAAAATTTGTTAAAACTGTTTAATTTTTTGTTAACAAGGAGACATAAAGCCTCATATATGGTTTGAAGATAAGCTAATAAAAATAGTACTGGACATGGAATGACTTTCAACATTTTAAAACCTCAAAATTTAACAAATTTTTGTTAAATTTTGCAATTGGTTACAATTTTTCTGTAATTTTAGTCAATTGCAAAGTGTATGAAGCGTTTTGTCAAAATGAAACTTTAAGGTCTTCAAGGCAAGCTCCGGATAAATTCCAGACAAAACAGTGTTTTTGAAGTTTTCAACTCAGCGGAAATAAGAAATCTTCATTAAACTTTCTTTTTCTTTTTTTATTTTATTAAGTAATTGCCATATTTCTTATTTAATGCTAGTTTTTTTTGGCCAGTTGGTGTCTCAAAGCGTCGGCCTTTGCTGGTGGGCATGTTTATTGGATCAAATTTGTTCATCGGGGTAAAAATGTCAAGAGCTTTAGCAAGGATTCCATTCTTGTTTAGTTGATTTCATTTTGGTTTTTCAGCCTTTGAGATTGTTCTTTATTTTTGGTTGCTGTTCATTTGATCTGCTGGTCAGGTGAAGTAGTTCTACGTAACTCTACAGTTTTTTGCAATTATTTGAATTGTACTTCAGAACTTGTCCTGCTATGGTTTTCTGTGAGTTTTTGCCCAAATTTTTCAATGAAATTGAGCTTTCAAAACGGGATAAACAAGTAATGCTGAGCGGGCTTCAGGTTTCAATATAAACCCTTGGCCGCTTTTAGTAATCGTTCAAATGCCTAGAGGCGTGAAGCTACTTGGAAAGCCGTATATAAATGTTGAAATCTTAATTGTCGGAGTTTTTGAGCCTACAATGTTGCAGTTTTTTTCTGGTATTTTAAAAACATTCTGTTGGCCCAGTCTAAAATTGAGGTTTGTAAAAGTTAATAAAGCTCTTTTGCGGGAAATAAATTTTTTTGGTGACCATCTTAAGATATATATATATATATATATATATATATATATATATATATATATATATACATATATATATATATATATATATATATATATATATATATATATATATATATATATGTTTTGTTACTCGAAACATAAAACAGTAAAATTAAACGAAAGCTGACACTTTTTTTCAAAAATTTTTTGAATTTTTTTTTCATAGTTCGAGCTTTTCAGCCCTTTCAGCCGTAGCTTTCAAAGAACATCCTCTAGTATTTTACAAGATTTTATTGCATAGTTATTAGTTGTAATGGAATGGTTTTCATCATTTTAGCATCACAACTTTTAACAGTATTGTGATAAAAAATCTTTGTCAATCATTTTAGCATTTGTTAAAATTTTTTAAATTTTTGCTACTAAGGAGACATAAAGCCTCATATATGATTTGAAGATCAGCTAATTAAGAAAAGTACAGGCCTTGGAATGACTTTCAACATCTTAAAACCTCAAATTTTTGGCAACTTTCGATAAATTTTGCAATTGTTTACTATTTTTCTCTAATTTTAGTCAATTGCAAAGTGTATGAAGCGTTTTGTCAGAATGAAACTTTCTAAGGTCATCAAGGCAAGCTCCGGAGAAATTCCGGAGAAAGCAGTGTTTTTGAATTTTTCAACTCAGCCGAAATAAGAAATCTTCATTAAAAGCTCTTTTCATTTTTTATTTTTTTAAGTAATTGCCATATTTCTTATTTAATGCTAATTGTTTTGGCCAGCTGGCGTTTCAAAGCTTTCGTCTTTGCTGGTGGGCAAATTTAGTTGGATCAAATTTCTTCATCAGGGTAAAAACGTCTCGAGCTTTAGCAAGGATTCCATTCTTGTTTAGTTGATTTCATTTTGTTTACTCAACCTTTGAGATTGTTCTTTATTTTTGGATGGAGCTGTTCATTTGATCTGCTGGACAGGTAAAGTAGTTCTGCGTAACTCTAAAGTTTTATGCAATTATTAGAGTTGTATTTCAGAACTTGTGCTGCTATGGTTTTCTGTGATTTTTTCCTAAGCTTTTCTACGAAATTGAGCTTTCAAAACGGGATAAGCAAGTAATGCTGAGCTGGCTTCAGCTTTAAATATGAACCCTTGGCCCATTTTAGTAACCGTTCAACCGAGACGTGAAACTTTTTGGAAAGCCGTTATTCAAAGTTGAAGTTTTAATTTTTGGAGTTTTGAGCCTAAAATGTTGCAGTTTTTATATTTTCTGGTGTTTTTAAAAACATTCTGTTGGTCCAGTCTAAAATTGAGGTTTGTAAAAGTCAATAAAGGTCTTTTGCTGGAAATAAATTTGCTTTGGTGACCATCTTAAGATATATATATATATATATATATATATATATATATATATATACATGTATATATATAGATATATACATATATTTATATGTATATATGTATATATATATATATATATATATATATATATATATATATTTATATCTATATGTAAATATAAATATATATGTTTTGTTACTCGAAACATAAAACAGTAAGTTTAAACAAATTTTGACCATTTTTTTAAAATTTTTTTTGAATTTTTTTGACATAGTTCAAGTTTTTCAGCCCTAGGTTTCAAAGAACATCCTCTAGGATTTCACAAATTTTTATTGCATAGTGATTAGTGGTAATGGAATGGTTTTCATCATTTTAGCATGACAATTTTAACGATATTTTGACAAAAACGGTTTGGCAAACATTTTTGCATTTGTTAAAATCATTTAAAATTTGGCTACCATGGAGACATAAAGCCTCCGATATGGTTTAAAGATAAACTAATTAAAAAAATTGACTTTCGACAATTGAATGCCACAATTTTTAGCAACCTTTCATTAAAGTTTACAATTGTAAACAATTTTTCTGTAATTTAAGTCAATTTCAAAGTTTATGAAGCGTTTTGGCACAATGAAACATCTTAAGGTCTTCAAGGCAAGCTCTGGAGACTTTTTCATTTTTTCAAACCAGCGAGAAAAAAATCCTCATCAAATTTTCCAAATTTTATATGTATTTTTTATGTATTTGGCATATTTTTTATTTGTTGCTAATTTTATTTTTTGCATATCTATCAATTGTTGCCAACTCTTCTGGCCAGTTGGTGTTTCAAACCTTAGGCCTATGCTGGTATGCAAATTTAATTGGATCAAAATTGTTCATCAGGTTAAAAACCTAAAGAACTTTAGCAATGATTCCTTTCTTGGTTATTTGTTTTCATTTTAGTTACTCAACCTTTGAGATTGTTCTTTTTTGGCTGTTGTTGCTCATTGGTCTGCTGGTTGGTTATATTAGTTCTACGTAGCTCTACAACATTATTCAACTATTTGAATTATATTTCAGAACTTGTTCTGCTATGATTTTTTTTGTGAAAATTCTGCAACTTTTCTATGACTTTGAGCCTTCAAAAAGGGAAGAATAAGGTAATGCGTAGCGGTCTTCAGATTTCAACAAAAGTCCCCTGCGGCTTTCAGTAATCATTTAAATTTATAATGGCCCGAAGCTACTTGGAAGGCCGTAATTCGAGATTGATATTTCAGTTTCAGGTGTTTTGAGCCAAAAATCTTTTTGTGTTTTCTTCAAAATTTCTGTTGGTCCAGTTCAAAATTGAGGTTTGTAAAAACTAGTAAAGGCATTTTGCGGGAAATAAATTACATCTGTTGACCATTTTAAGATATATATGTTTTGGTACTCGAAACATAAACCAGCAAGTTCAAACGAAATCTTATATTCTGTTTCAATTTTTTTTGAAACTTTTGTCATACTTTGAGTTTTTCAGCCCTAGGTTTGAATGAACATCCTATACGATTTTACAGATTTTACTGTAGATCGTTTAGTGGTAATGGAATAACTTTAATCATTTTAGCGTCACAATTTTGAACAGTGTTTTGAAAAAAACGGTTTTTCAAACCTATTATCGGTTGTTGAAGTTATTTACATTTTTGCGATCTAAGAGACTTGAAACCTCACATACGGTTTATAGATAAACTAATAAAAAAGTGCTCTAGGCCACGGAATGAATTTCAACATTTTAATGCCACAAGTTTTAGCAACAGTTCATTTCAATTTGCAATTAGTTACAATTTTTCAGTAGTATTAGTCAATTTCAAAGTCTATGAAGCGTATCGGCACAATGAAACAATTTGAGATCTTCAATGCAAACTCTGGAGAGATTCCAGAGAATACAACGTGTTTTTGAACTTTTCAACACAGCGGATATAAGAATTCTTCAATAAATCTTCCTTTTTTTAAATATATTTTTTGCCATACCTATCAATTGTTGCTAACTCTAGTGGCCAATTGGTGTTTCAAAGGTTTGGCCTTTGCTGGTGGGCATATTTATTTGGATCAATTTTGTTCATCAGGGTAAAAACCTATAGAGCTTTAGCAATGATTATATTCTTGTTTATTTGATTTATTTCGGTTACTCAACCTTTGAGATTGTTCTTTTTTGGCAGGCGTTGCTCATTTTATCTGCTGGTCAGGTAAATAAGTTCTACGTAGCACCAAAATTTTGTTAAATTATTTGAATTGTTTTTCAGAACTTGTCCTGCTAAGATTTTTTTAAGTGAAATTTCTACAACTTTTCTATGACTTTGAGCTTTCAAAAAGGGAGAAATAAGGTAATGTTGAGCAGTCTTTGGGTTTCAACAAAAGTCCCCTGTCGCTTTCAGTAATCATTCAAATGCATAATGGCGTGAAGCTACTTGGAAAGCCGTAATTCGAGATTGTTAATTCATTTTTATCATTTTTTGAGCCAATATTCTTGCAATTATTTGTAGTTTCTTGTAATTTTTTTAAAATTTCGTTGATCCAGTTTAAAATTGAGGTTTGTAAAACCTAGTAAATGTTTTTTGCGGGAAATAAATCACATCTGTTGACCATTTTAAGATATATTTGTTTTGGTACTCGAAACATAAACCAGCAAGTTCAAACGTATTCTTAGAATTTATTTCAACTATTTTTGAAACTCTTATCAAACTTTGAGTTTTTCAGCCCTAGGTTTGAATGAACATCCTATACGATTTTACAAATTTTACTGTAGATCGTTTAGTGGTAATGGAATAATTTTATTCATTTTAGCATCACAACTTTTAACAGTGTTTTGAAAAAAACCGTTTTTCAATCATTATATCAATTGTTGAAGTTAATTATTTTTTTTGGAACTTGGAGACTTGAAGCCTCCCATATAGTTTATAGATAAACTAAAAAAACTGCTTTTGGCCATGTAATGAATTTTAACATTTTAATGCCCCGAGTTTTAGCAACATTTCATTTCAGTTTGCATTTGTTTACAATTTTTCAGGAGTTTCTTAGTCAATTTCAAAACTCTATGAAGCGTATCGGCACAATGAAACATTTTAAGATCTTCCATGCAAACTCTGGAGAGATTCCAGAGAATACAAACGTGTTCTTGAACTTTTCAACACAGCGGAAATAAGAATTCTTCAAAAAGTCTTCCTTTTTAATATATTTTTGCCATATCAATCAATTGTTGCTAAATCTAATGGCCAGTTGGTGTTTCAAAGGTTCAGATTGTGCTGGTGGACATATTGATTTGGATCAAATTTGTTCATCAGGGTAAAAACCTAAAGAGTTTCAGCACTGATTTTATTCTCGTTTATTTGATTTCATTTTGTTTACTCAACCTTTGAGATTGTTCGTTTTTTTGACTGACGCTGTTGATTTGATCTGCTGATCAGGTTACATAGTTCTTAAGTATATTCAGCTATATCGATTTTATTTCAGAAAATCTTCTGCTGTTTTCTTGTGAAATTTTCCCAACCTGAATTCGAGCTCTTTATGCTTTTTACAACTTGAAAATTAATGACTTTGAGCTTTCAAAACAGGACAAACAGGTAAGGCTAAGAAAGCTGCAGGCTCTAATAGAAACCCTTAGTCAGTTTTAGTATTCGTTCAAATGCTTAAGCGCGTAAATCTACTTGGAAGGCCTTAATTCAAGGTTGAAGTATCCGTTTTAGGAAATTTTGTGCCCAAATTGTTGCAATTTTTTGCGTTTGTTGCAATAAAAAAAATGTTGTTGATGCAGCTTAAAATTCAGGTTTGTAAAAGTTAATAAAAGTTTTTTGCGGGAATTAGGTTACTTTTGTGCGAACATTTTAAGAACTATATGTTTCGGTAGTCGGAAGATAAACAAGCATACTGGTAAGAATTCTCACATTTTTTTCGAGTTTTTTTTTGAAATTGTTTGTCATATTTTTGAGGTTTTCCGCCCTCGGTGTCTAAGATCCTAACTAGGGAATTACAAGAGGATAATGCATAGTTTTTAGTTGTAACAAAATGGTTTTAATCATTTTAGCTTCAGAACTTCTAGCCATATTTTGATATACTTTTTTTTCAGTTATTTTAACATTTGTTGAAATTATACAAGTTTTTCCAAACAAGGAGACATGAAACCTCCTATATGGTTTAAACATAAAATTTTAAAAAAATTACTGGCCATGGAATGATTTTCAACATTTTAGTACCACATGTTTTTGCAACATTTCCTTAAAATTTGCAATTACTTACTATTTTTCTGTAGGTTTAGTCAACTTTAAAGTTTATTAAGCGTTTCGCTATAAAGAAACTTTTTACGGTCTTCAAGGCAAGCTCTGTTGGAAAAATTATAGCGAAAACAGGCTGTTTTTGAACTTTTCAACACAGTGGAAAGAAATCTTCATTATCCATTTTTAATTTTTTTCTCAACTGTTGCTAATTTTATTGGCCAAGTGATGTTTCATATTTTTGGCCTGTGCTGGTGGTCATATTTTTTGGATCATATTTGTTCCTTAGGGTAAAAACCTCAAAGAGTTTTATCAATTTTTATATTCTTGTTTATTTGATTTCATTCTCGTTACTCAACCTTTTAGATTGTTGATTTTTTGGCTGGCGCTGTTCATTTGATCTGCTGGTCGGGAAAAGTAGTTCCACGTAGCTCTAATTTTACATTCAATTATTTGATTTGTACCTCAGAACTTGTCCAGCTACGTTTTTTTGTGAAAATTCTCCAAACTTTTCCAAAATTTTGAACTTTCAAAGCGGGATAAACAGGTAATGCTGAGTGGCTTCAGGTTTAACAAGAATCCCTTAGCCGCTTTTAGTAATTTTTTAAGTGCTTAAGGGGTTGACGCTACATGGAAGCCGTAATTCAAGGTTGATGTTTCAGTTTTTGGAGTTTTGAGCCCAAAAATACTGCAATTTTTTATTAGTTTTCTTGTATTTTTAAAATAAATTTTGTGGGTCCAGTTCAAAATTGAGGTCTGTAAAAAATAACAAAAGTGTTTTGCGTTAATTAAATTTTATATGGTGACCAATTTAAAATATGTATGTTTTGGTACTCAAAACATAAATCAGCAAATTCTAACAAGTTCCTTTTTTCAATTTTTTCAATTTTTGTTGAAAAATTTTCCCATACTGTGAAAATACTGTGCCTTAGGTTTCAAGGAATATACTCTAGGATTTTACAAAAAGTTACTGCATAGTTTTTCGTGATAATGGAATGGTGTTCATCATATTAGCATCATAACTTTTAACAAAATTTTGATAAAAACGGTTTCTCATATTTTTTTTAGCATTTTTTGAAATTAATTAAATTTTTGCGACCAAGGAGACATAAAAACTACTATATGGTTTAAGGGTATAGCAGTGAAAGAAATGCTATTGGCCATGGAATGACTTTCAACATTTTAATATCACAAGTTTTTGCAACATATCATTTAATTTTGCAATTGTTTACAATTTTTCTGTAGTTTTAATCAGTTTCAAATTTGATGAAGCGTATTGAAAAAACGAAAGTTTTTAAGGTCTTCAAGGCAGGTTCTGTAGCGGTTCCAGAGAAAACGAGGTGTTTTTGAACTCTTCAACAATGCAAAAAAAATTTCAATAAATTTCTCAATTGTTGCCATATTTCTGGAAATCTCCATATTTTTCATTGATGCTAATTTTGTGCCGCATTTGTCTTTCAAGGCTTCGGCCTGTGCATTCGGCATATTTATTTATGACTTTGAGTTTCTAAAACAAGACAAACAGGTAATGCCTACGATTTTAATAGAAACCTTTTGCCACTTTTAGTAGTCGTTCAAATGCTCACAGGCATTAATAGCCCAGACGTACCTCACTGACGTCATAAACCTTTGTGTAAACGAAAATCTCGAACACCTGAAACTTGGCCGGGTTATAACCCTGCGCGAGTTGTGAAAACCCATAGGCGAATCTAAATGCTTCAGACTAATTGCACTCCTCTCCCAATTGAAAAACCAACAAAAAATTATTACAAAAAGACTCTGTGAAATATAGGTTAAAAATATCAGCACGGCCTTAGACCTGAGCACTGCACAACAACAGCTCTCAATATTTTCATCAACAATATGCAAAAAAGACCTTAATCAAAAGAAACCCTACATCTAAACTCTACTATTAGCCCTAGACCTCACCGCAGTTTTTGACACAGTTGACTACAATCTACTACTACAAGAGCGAGCTGCCTCTACCCCCGAATAGTATAAACATAACGTCTTACGGTAATGATAACATTTTAACTACATCTCACCCAAAGATTGCAGAATTACTAGACATCATAACTCCATACCAAAATATTTAACACGACTGGCTAAAATCAAGAAAACTTAAGGTATCAGCTGGAAATGAAATGCAACTGTGTTCACAATTTGCAGCAAGGAGGCCAAGTTTGAGCTCACTATTAACAATTCACTAATACCATTAGAGTCCCAAGTCAAAGTGCTGGTTGTTTTTTTTGATATCACGCTCAATTTTGGAGAGCATGGAAAAAGCACCAAAAAGAATTTCCAAAAGCGCAAAATCATGCTGAAAAAAATTGCTGTTAGTGACTGGGGCTTCACAAATAAGAGACTCTCAGTAAAAAAGCTATCCGTCGGAGTGTTTTGAAATACAGTGCTCCCGTTTGGGCTTCCACCAGCAGCAATACTAGCTGCAATCACCTGCAAAAGTAATAAAACCTTGATCTTTGCGCAGTTAATGGCAGTGTAAACATGTCCAACATCAATGACTTAGAAAACGAGGGTGAAATGCTGTCTGTCATCGCTCATACAGAAATACAGAAATATTTTTTAGTAGCTATAGTACAATATTAGTTACTAAGTATTGTTTCTAGCAGGCAGTTTTCAGAGCCGTCGTGCTGATCATAAAAAACTTCTTCAGGCAGTTTTGTTTCCATGAGACCGACAACGAATGCTACTTATATGTACAACACACAAACAAGTCTCAAACAATAAAAAACAATTAAATCGCAAAGAATACAAAAATGAGCTCAAAAGTGTCCTTAGACACACGGTCTATACTCAGTTAAACAAAGACAGCAAGCAACCAGGTACACCGTTGCCCAAGACAGCAGAAGAAGAACAAATGCTGCCACAAATGGCACGTATTCGTTTAGCACAACTGAGAACTGGACACTGCCGCTGCTAAACACTCACTTGAGTACGATCTTTGAAAAAAATGATAGCCGCTGTCCTAAATGTGATTGAGCACCAAATGACGTAAACTAGATTTTAAAGTGCAGTGAGAACATCAGACACCTGGAAATAATTGAATTCTGGGAAAAATCTGTAGAGGTAGCCAAATTGATGGATTTAATACCATCAGTCCTAAACAACCACCAAACAATATTCCGCCTTCCTTACCATGTTCCCTTGATGTTGACGATGTCCTTCCTGTTCCCACTTATACGGGGACCATATTTCATTCAACATGGCTTAGATGCAGAAAATTTACCGAAAGCAAATTGTGAATAAGCAGTCACAAACTACTACTAATATATTTTTTATTATTACTAAGCAATTGGAACTAGTTAATGGTACCAGTTAAAAACGGCAATAAGCGCCTGCATCCCGCTAAAATTGCCTGCAAAATGAATATTTGCGAGACAGCTACATTAACATCATGTAGCATTCGATAGAGAAATAGAGAGAGAGTTTAGGTTTCTGTGTAATTCACACAAAAGTTTGCTCCCGTCATTAAAGAGTAGAATGTATAACTTTCTGAGCTGTGTTACATTTGCAGAGCAGGGTCCATGAGTTGAGCTCTGAGTAAAATTTTTCAAAGATTTTCCGTAAAATCTTTGATAAGAACAGAGTTTCCCAATCTCTTTCAGTTCAATTTTTGTGTTGATTAGTAGAGGACAAAGATTTGGAGCGAGGTGAAGGGCTTCCAACAGATTGTTGGTCCAGTTTTTTTTTGTCAGATTTTACTCATAAGGGTTAAATTTCTTAATCTATTCTTTTTCTTATCTTCTCCACTTTAGTGAGCAAAGATCGTTAATGATCCACCACCGCACATGATATTTTCTTACAAAGTAAGGTGCTATATAACAACATATAATTTAAAACTGTGGGCTCAGAAGATGATACTTATGTAAAGCTGTTCTCTAATAGACGCAAAAAATGCCTTTTAACTGATTCAACCGTAATTTGGTAGTTAAAAATATCAAGAGACTTTGCCACGTGTTTAGTGTTGTTGTTCAAAACTCATATCAGCCCCGTCCAATTTATACGCTGCTGGTGAAACAGTGTAGTGACTATAGGGCACAACTCAAAGGGACCTTGGCCATGAATTCCTATGGCTATGTATTGAGTAGCCACCCATCCCTTGCTAAGTCTTGTCCAGAAAACGCACTTGTCCAAAAAACGGTACGGCAGCGCATTAGGACGTTTGGAGTAGTTAGTCAGTTGTTTGAAGAACAAAGGTAGTTCTTCAAACAACTGACTGAACATTGTAGCTATTTTGGCTACACCGTAAACGCCCCGAAGTCTCAATTAATATTAAAAGAAGCTTCAAAGATCAAAGCTTTCAAATTGTTTGAGGAGAGAGGTTGAAATTGTTGACGGCTGCTGCGTTTTAGGATGTGTAATAGGCAATGAGAAAGCCTATGGGACCAGAGCTAAAAGTTATGCCAGTTTGTTGAAAAAATTAGAGAAATCTGCAAAAAATCCCTTCAAAACTTTGACACTTGGCTCACAAGAAGCGTTCTGCGAAAAGTAAATTTCGTGTCTAGGACAAAATCAAATTCCTGGAATATTTTCACAGACGCGGAACATTCAAACTCACGTACTAACGTAATTCTTCGACTCTCGGGTGTCTCCATCTACAATGACTATTGGCGATTTGTATCTGCTAAAGGCCGGGAAAGCCAATTTAATATCAAGGAACCAATAGATTAAGAAAAAGAGTACGCCACCTCCCTGACCGCATATGCTTCTCTTGAAGATGAGGATGTCACCAAATAACGCATAACGCACGACCATGGAACCACATGCCTGAACAAAAATCGATCGCGTAAGAAGCATCTCGTGGAAAGCCATCAGACCGAGCAACGGCACGTGAAAGAAAGGGCTTCGGAAATAGGCGTCTCGAACTGGCTCACGGCTTTACAACTTAATCGTCAGGGTTTCACAGTAACAAAGTCCGAATTTAGAGACGGGCTTCGCATTAAAAATAACATTGCCTTCAACAATACGCCTATTAATTGTTCATGTGAAAATTTTACGCTATCACATGCTGTGCACTGTCCGAAGGGCGGTACACTCACAGATGCTGCACAAAGAAATCAACGACACTTCTGCTAAGACCCGGCATGACGTTTGCTTTGATGTATAGGTCGAGCTGACTCCGGGCGAGTTGCTTCAGGGCAAGTGCATTTTACACAAAACTACTAGTATAAGAGACTAGACATAAAACTGAATCGCCTATGGGGTGTAAGTACAGCCGTTATTTCTTCTACGTAAAGATTTTCAACCCACTCGACAAGTCACGCCTAAAAACCTCGGTAGAAGCGTACAATTTCGAGTCATTGAAGTGCCTCAATTATGAGCAACGAATACTCGACGTCGAGAAGAGTAACTTCGTTCAGCTCGGTTTTCCTGTATGGGGGAAGCAGGAGCGTCTGCAACGCGCACTACAAAACAACTAGCTAGCAAATTTGCTGAAAAGAAAGACGAATCATACTCGGAAGCAATTACAAACTTACCCACGAGAATAAGTTTTGATCTCCTGCGCAGCGCTATCATATGCCTCAGGAGGTGCCTTGTTTGCAAACTACCAACTAAAATTGACAGTTCTTGCAGTGCCATATTGCGAGAGAAGAGACTAGATTCAAAACAAATTTATTTATATAGAAGTTCAATTCTCTTGATGCAGCTCGAAAAGAGTTATTGATTGCTCTCAAACGACGTTTGTAGCAATTATATTAGTCCTGTCGGTCTTTTTATGCGATTTTTCACTTGACCGATTTTTCGTCTGACGTTTTTGATTTTCCGACCTCAAAAACGGGATAAACAGGCAGCACCCAGTGGGCATAAAGTGCACATAGAGCCTTTCAGCTCTGTTTCAGCACAAACTGCTTTGGAGATTTATACTTAAGATGTGAAGGGCGGTTCTAGGAGGTTGAAGACACCCCACTATTGAAAACCCCACTACTGCCCCCACCCCCCACTCCGTGCTGCTGCCCCACAGCCATCAGCACCCCGATGACCCCCTTCCCACCGTAGCTAGCTACTTAGGAAAAACCGCTCTCTAAAAACACGCAAATTTAGACTAATTTTCAAAATTATTCTCAAGCTTTTTGAAAATATTTGTCATTTTTCGAGTTTCAACTGCCCTAAATGTCAAGGAACCCACTCTAGGGTTTAATAATAGGACTGCATAGTTAGTTCTAGTGTTAATAGAATGGTTTCAACATTTCAGCATCGCGAATTTTTACATTTTTTTGACAAAAGTTGAAAACCTTTTCAAGCTTTTTGCAAATTTTTGTCAGTTCTCGAGTTTTAACAGTCCTAGGTGTCAAGGAACCCACTCTAGGATTTGATGATAGGTTACTAGTATTAGTTTCTAGTATTAATAGAATGGTTTCTAAATCGCGATTTTTTTTTGCATTTCATCGACAAAACTTGAAAACTTTTCTAAGGTTTGTGATTTTTTTCGTTTATTGGGTTTATTCAGCCTCAAGAGCCAACGATTTAGGGTTTGTTAATAGGTTATTTTATATTTTCTAGATATACTGAAATTTTTTTTAAATTTTAACAAAAGGATTTTTAGCTTTTTTTTGACAAAACTAGCCTTTTATAAGTTTTTGGAAATTTGTTGTTTTTATTCAAGGTTTTTTAGCCTCAGGGTTCAACAAACCCTCTTAAAGGTTTGAAAATAGGTTGCCGCATAGTTTCTAAGAGTAATGAAAGGGTTTTCAACGTTTTAACATCACCAACTTTAGCAGTTGTTTTATAAAAACTTAATTTTTTTTTCAAATTTTTCAAGATTTATTGTCATTATCGAAGTTTATCCAGCCCCAGGCAGCAGAAAACCTCCTGTAGGCTTTGATGATACGTTACTGAATAATTTTTTTGGCAATAGAATAGTATTCAACTTTTTAATATCACAAATTTTATCAATTTTTTTAAATAAAACTTGCGATTTTTTTTCAAGTTTTTTGAAAATTTTTGTCATTTTATAGTATTAACTAGCCTCAAGGTTCAAGGACCTTCCTCTAGTGTTTGAAAATAGGTGACTGTAAAGTTTCTAGAGGCAATGGAGTTTTTTTCAAAGGTCACCTTTTTTAGCATTTTTTTAAAAAGTTTTTGGCAATCTTGTTATTTGAAATTGTTTTTTTTTTAGGTTTTTCGAGCCTCAAGAGGCAAGAAACCTCCTCTGGGCTTTGGCAATAGGTTACTGCGTAGTTTTCGGATGCGATGTTTTGTTTTCAAGATATTAATATCACGAATTCAAGCAATTTTTTTAAAATCTAATGCAATTTTTTCAAGTTTTTTTTAATGTTTTTCGATTTTTTTTATTTGTTCGTGCACCAGGGACCTCCTTCGAGGTTTTATAGCAAGCTGTTTCTTAGTTTTCTAGAGTTAATGGAACGGTTATCATTATGTTATTGACTCGAATTTTAGCAAGTTTTTTATAAAATTTAATTAAAAAACTTTTTGAAAAATTGTTCCTTGCGTATGGCCAGCGAAACTGTTCAAGGCTTGAAATAGAGATACTGGATAGTCTCTTGAGACAATGGAATGGTGTTCTGAAGATAATAATGTCACGAATTTTTGCAAGTTTTTGTTTTTAAGTTGTTTGAATATTTTTGTCCTATTCTGAGTTTAACAATCATTACTGGCCAACGAAGCGTTTTAAGTCTTGCAGAAGGGTTACATGACAAAAATCCAGACTCGAAAAAGGTTTTTAAACTTTTTCTTCACTGCGATATGTGGAGACTTTTCTTCTGAGTTTTGCACTTTCAGTTTTTCTAAATGATTTAGTTACTAACAAGGCTAGAAAACTCAAAGTTGAAGTGTCGAATCTCATCATGGAAAAAATTCCTAGTTCTCTCTCTCTCTGTTTTGTTTGGCGTTTCTTTCCTCTTTCTCCGTCATGTTTTATCTCGCTCTCTCTCTCCTTAACTCTTTTGTTGATGCCGCACTTCAGCGGCTGTTATGTGGCGTGAGGTCATCGTCTATAACCCTAACCTCACGCCCCTCCAATCAAGGTAAAGCTAACCTCACTAAACAGTGGCTAGGTACTGACGAAGCCAACCCTTCTCCGGTCGTTTGAGAGCAATTAGCCGACGTTAGTCGGTTATGTTAGTGCCTTGTCTTTAAAATTATATACGATGCAGTGATGTCTAAGTTTATATAGAAATTTAGTTCCCATGACGCAGCTCTAAAGGAGCTATAGTGCCTTGTCTTTAAAATTATACTCGTTGCAGTGATGCCTCATAGTAGGGGGATTGTCCTACGCGGCTGAAGAGCAAACCCCCTTTCTATTGATTTTTGAAAATTTGTAACTGGGGGCTATAAAAACACTGGGGGAGGGACAGTATAGAGCGCGCGACCACCCAGACGTATATTTTTAGAACTTAGAATGCTCCAAAATGATGGCATGAAAGCAGATGACGAAAGTAACAAAGATGGGGTAAATAGAGGTGAATTGAGAGTGGAATCAGAAGCATTGCCACAAGCTTTAGATAGTGAAACCAAGTGGAATGCAGCTGGTCAATCAGCAGTTGTCATAGACGATGGAAGATGGGCGTGTCCTCGTTGCACGTACATCAATTATTCTAAATCAACCAGGTGTTCAATGTGCACAGCACCATTGGCTTGTGATTCAACTGAAGCAGAAAATTGCTATCAGATATCTTCCTCAAAATTGGAGAACGAAAGTGCAGCACAGTTTCGCAACCCATCCCCAGTTCCATCTTCATCATGCTTGGAGCCAACTTTCCGGAGTTCCTCATCACTCGATGGGTTCAATGTAGGGGAGAATAGGAACAACTTTGACCAAGAGGCACCGATTTGCGTAAATAATCCCAAAGGTCCTCAGACTATGGAACTGATCGAATCAGTTGCAATATCATCTCAAGCGAAAATTGATAGTGCATCGTTGGCCGACGAGCTTGACTCAAACCAGGCATCACATATCATTTTGGATTCTTCTCAGAAGTGGTCTTGTCCGCGGTGTACTTTCTATAATTGGCCTAAAAGTCGTGTCTGTGTTGTATGTCGTGCTCCTCCTAACTGGACCAAAAATAGAAATCCCAGTGGGGACGCAAGCAATAGTGATTCGTTCTCGAAATCTAGGTCTCCTGAGGTCGTATCAAGCGACGAAGGAAGCGGAGGGTCGTCGATATCTTTGAATGATCCTAAAGCGGCCAGGAAATTAAAAAAGCAGAAATGGCAATGCATATATTGTAGTTGTGATAATTTAGGAAAGGTTCTTAAATGTGTAACTTGTGGTAAGAAACGTGTGCTCTCAGTTCCAGACGATCAACAGAATAGAGATGGTCAAAAAATCTCGCCCCCAGTTACAATTAACCGGAAAGGGGGAGGAAAAACGCATCCCAGAAACCGAGAAGCTGTATTCACTATTGATGAACGCTTGAAAAAGCTGAGCGTTCAAAAGAGAGGGCCAGTTGTAGAGTCTAAGAAGAAAGCTATTCCTACGGGCGAGCCATATGGTAAAGAAATAACTCAGCCACATGAGCAAAAGTATTTCCAGAGCAACAACCGCTTTTCAGTGAGCAAGCTTGACTGGATGTATTTACAGGCATGTTGGGCCATATCGGTTGGCGCCGTTGACCCAGTTGAAGCTTATTTAGCAGCGGGAGGAGACAAAAAGCGGGCATTGTCTGCATACGAAGCGACAGTTCTCGACATTCCAGGAGTCGTGGAACGTCTTAGTTTAACCATGATAGCAATTTTATTCAAGCGACCAAGAATAATTGAGATGCTGATGTCTCATGAGAAGCCAACCACTTTGAATTCTCCAATCAGGTACCCAGCGTGTGCTGTGTCGAGCGATTTAACGAACCAGATCATGCGCACCATTAGCAATAGCATGCGAATGAAAGGCGGAAGCTTCAAATGTGCAGTCTTTCAGGATAACGTACAGACATTTGGTCTGCCAGCAGGTAATAAAGGTGGTTGATCTAAATAAATTAAGACAATAATTTCATATTTCAATTGTCATGTGAAGTTTTTGGGGCCTCGGCCATTGTGGGGAAATTTGCGTGTTTTTAGATTAACTGAATATTTCTTGGTTGCTTTTAGAAATTCACCGTCTTCCGCGCATCATTCAAAAAATGCTAATGAGCGAAATACTTGATCAATCAGTTAAAAGGGAGCTAGAAGTAGAGAACTGCGTCATCAACTGGAGTCGGGAAGTAGCTGTGAAGCTGAAAAGCAAACTGCGTCCATTGTGGAACCGGACAGCGGGTGACTGTTTGTTGGACGCTGTATTACAAGCGACTTGGGGAGTGTTTGACTCACAGAACTTATTGCGTAAATCGCTGGCTGAGACCCTTAGAATAACATCCATTCCCTCGCATTGTCAATCCACAAATAGTTCATCAGCATTAAATCTAACACAGACTCAACTTTCGACTGCGGCTGGGGCTACCGCTAATAATAGTACGCACAGTCTAGAGAATATCCCTAGTCAATTCCAAACTAACAGGTAAGTTGACAATTTGTAAGCGATTGTATTTCCACACTGAGTTTGCGTCACTGAATTTGACTGCTAAAGCTTTAAAAGTGTTTTTGTCTAAATGCTGCTTAAGTTTTTAACGAGTTTTTTTAACAGCCGCTCTCAGCTTCTCATCAGGCCAATATTGCGCTCCTTTTTAATTGATATCAAGCGAAGTTTTTAGCAATTATATTAGTCCTGATGATCTTTTTTGAATGCGATTCTTTGCTTGACTAATTTTTTCGTTTGACTTGACCCATTTGACTTTTTGTCCTTAAAAACGGGATAAACAGGTAGCGCCCAGCGGGCATTAAGTTTCATTAGAGGCCAATAGCTGCGTTAAGTAGTCCTTCAAGAATTAGCGTGATGAAGCTACCGGGAAGGCCGTATTTAAAGTGAAAAGCTCATTTTTAGGAGTTTTTGTGCCCAAAATGTAATTTTTCGTGTTTCGTCATTTTTCGAAGTTTTTGTTGGATCACTCTAAAATTCAGGCTGTTTAAAGTTGATAAAGGTCTTTTGCCAGACATACATACTTTTTATCACCATTTTAAGAGCTTAATGTTTGAGCAATCCAGGCAAAACACAAATTTATACTATATTTCACAATTTTTTCAAGTTTTTTGAAAATGTTTGTTTTGTTGAATTTTTCAGCCGTAGGTGTCAACGAACCTCCTCTAGGGTTTAATAACATATTACTGCATAGTTTTTAGTGGTAATGGAATGGTTTTCAACTTTTTAACATCCCGAAGTTTGCATTTTTTTTGACAAAAATTAATTATTTTCAATGTAAGATTTGTTGTCAATATTCAGTTTTTTCCAGCCTCAAGGGCGAAAAATTGTCCTCTAGGGTTTGATAATAAGTTGCTGAACATTTTTTATTGTCCATTGTATAGTTTTCAACTTTTTAATATCACAAATTTTAGCAATTTTTTGAAAAAAGTTGCAATTTTTTGACGTTTCCTCCATCCTCAAGAGCCAAGAAATCTCTAATGGTTTGGTAGTAAGCTACTGCATAATTTCGAAATGTATAAGAATATTTTTAAAGATTTTATTATCACGAATTTAAGCAATTATTTAAAAAAATTTTTGCAATATTCAATTTTTTTTAATGTTTTTGGTTTTTCTCCACATCTGTGTCCCAGGGACCTCCTCCGAGGTTTAATAATAAGCTGTTGCATAGTTTCTGGTGTTAATGGAATGATTATCTTTATTTTAATAACTTGAGTTTATCATTTTTTTGATAAAATTAAATGATTTTCAAATTTTAGAAAAAATATCACGTTTCATGTGTTTGGATCTTTGAGCCAGTGATACTATTTAAGGCTGGGAATAGGGATACTGGATAGTCTCTTGAGACAATTAAATGTTTCTGAAGATTTTAATATCAAGATTATTAGCGAGATTTCGTTTAATTTTGCAACTGTTTTTAAATTTTTAGTTTTTTTCTTTTCAGAATTTAACGACCATTACTGGCCAACGAATCTATAAGTCTTGCAGATGGGTTAAATGACAAAACTCCAGAGACAAAAAAATGGTTTCAAACATTTTTTCGGCGCGAAATGTGAAATCTTCTATGAATTTTGCACTTTCAGTAAGTAGAAGTTGCAGAGTCGAATCATTCATCAAGATTCAAAAAACTCCTTAACAGTTTGATAATAGGTTGCTGCATTGTTTCTAAGAGTAATGAAAGGGTTTTCAACGATTTAACATCACCAACTTTAGCAGTTGTTTGATAAAACTTGATATTTTTTTTCAAAGTTTTCAAGATTTATTGTCATTATCGAAGTTTTTCTGGCCCCTGGAAGCAGGAAACCTCCTGTAGGCTTTGATGATACGTTACTTAATAATTTTTTTTGCCCATAGAATAGTATTCAACTTTTTAATATTACAAATTTTTTCAATTTTTTTCATAAAACTTGCAATTTTTTCAAGTTTTTTGAAAGTTTTTGTCATTTTATAGTATTATCTAGCCTCAAGAGCCAAGGACTTTCCTCTAGTGTTTGATAATAGGTGAATGTATAGCTTCTAAATGCAATGGAGTGTTGCTAAGGGTTTTAACATGAGTAGTTTTAGCATTTTTTGAAAAATTTTTGGCAATCTTGTTTTTTAGATGGTTTTTTTTAAATATTTTTTTCCAGCCTCAAGCGGCAAGAAAACTCTTCAAGGCTTTGGTAATAGGTTCCTGCGTAGCTTTCGAATGCAATGTTTTGTTTTTCAAGATATTAATATCACGAATTCAAGCAATTTTTTCAAAATCTTATGCAATTTTTTCAAGTTTTTTTGAATATTTTTTGATTTTTTTATTTGTTCGTGCACCAGGGACCTCCTTCGAGGTTTGATAGTAAGCTGATGCTTAGTTTCCAGATTTAATGGAACGGTTATCAATGTTATTGACTCGGATTTTAGCATATTTTTGATAAATTTTAATTATAAAGATTTTTGAAAAATTTTTATGTTCCGTGCGTATGGATCTTGATTGGCCAGCGAAACTGTTTAAGGCTTGAAAGAGGGATACTGGATAGTCTTTTGAGACAATGAAATGGTGTTCTGAAGATAATAATGTCACGAATTTTAGCAAGATTTTGTTTTTAAAATTTTGAATATTTTTGTCCTATTCTGAGATTAACAATCATTACTGGCCAACGAAGCGTTTTAAGTCTTGCAGATGGGTTACATGACAAAAAGCCAGACTCGAAAAAGGTTTTTGAACACTTTTTTATGATTGAGTTACTAACAAGGCCAGAAAACTTAAAGTTGTAGTGTCGATTCTGATCATCAGTCTGTCTCTGTTGGTTGAGGTTTCTTTCATTCGCTCTCTTGTTCACGCTTTATCTCTCTCTCACACACACACTCTCTCCCTCTTTCTTTATCTCTTTAGTTGATGCCGTACTTCAGCTGCTGTTATGTGGCTCAATGTTATCTGTTACCCTCTCCTCACGCCCCTTCAATTAAGCTTAAGCTGGCCTCACTAAACCGTGGCTAGCTACCGACGAAGCCAACTTTTCGCTGGTCGTTTGAAAGCTATTCGTCCGACGTTAGTCGGTTATGTTTTACGACTCGAGGCGTTATGGTTTTCTGTTTTTTTTATAAGCGAGCGAGCAAGAAAACTGGAATTTCAGGGAGAGAATAAAGTTTGAAAATGATATTTCAGTGATCAATTCGAAGAGTGGAGAATAATAAGGAGCGAGTATGTTGTTCATACCTTTTTTGAAAGAGCGAAAAATGTAGGTGTGAAAAAACTTTCGCTAAGTGAGTAAATTTCTGTTTGTAAATATTCTGAATTTAATATCAATTTGAATGTGTCCCAACTCTTTTTAAGCTTTTATGTCTATTTTCGCGTTTTTTGGCAAGGGTACAGGTTTCTTATGCTATGTTGATTTGAAGTTTGACAAAAAGACAAAAATATGATGAATTTTAAAGATTTTTGAAAACTCTTTTTCACTTTCTTCGGGATGTCTGTGAGCTTATTAGGGCTTTGTTGATATTAGACCACTAGTTTTCATTGCATAAAACATTTTTCGTCCGTATTTGTACTTGTTTGAAATTTTTAGCTTGGTTGATCTCAAACAAACTTTTTAGCAATTATTTTCCTGACACATTTGACTTTTCGTCCTCAAAAACGAGATAAATAGGTTACGCACAGAGGGATTTAGTCCTCTGAGAGTTTTCGGCTTACCACTCTCCATGTATGTGATTCACTGAAAAGGTATTGGAGACGTAGATTCATGATGTGAAGGGCGGTTCTTAGAGTTTCACCCCCTACAACTTCTACTCCCACTTTACCCCTCTCCCACTTCAACCTGGAACCCCAAATATAAACCCTACAATTCCTTCTGGCCGGAAGGACGACCCCGCGCAGCCATACTCGCGCCTCCCAGCATCAATCTCCACCCCCGTTGCACCCCAACCGCCCCTCCCCCGTTCACCTGACACAAATTCAATTAATCTAAAGCTAGCCTCCTTAAACCGTAGCTCTAGTTACTGACGAAGACGACGATCGCGGGTCGTGTGAGAGCAATTTCCCGACGTTGTTCGGTTATGTTTTTCGTTAATCTTTTTGGTTAACTTTTCTTTTGTTGTGAAATGCGTGACAACAAAGTGTTAAGATCAAATTGCTGAAAACCTGAGACAAGAGTGTTTTTTGTTCGTGTCGCTAAATTGATTTTTGCTGGCGAACATTTGCCTGAGTTGATTAAGCAATTTTTGTCAAAGTTTTTTTTGCCGGTTTTTTCAATTTTTTTGGTTCTCTTGTCGTATCTTAATCAATTCCTAATTTGGAGGAATTTTTTAGTTGATCCTACAGTGAAGTGTCACTTGAAAGCAAGGCGGGACATCTTTTACTGAAACCAGCGATGCAAAATGCTCTAATTTTTTTTTCAGGATTTCGAATATTGTCTGGAAACGGTTTTTTTAAAAATTTTTGTTCAGTGTTTTTTTAGATTGTCATTTTCACGATTTTATTTAAATCAGAAAGCGAGGGAATGGCTGGCCTCCTTTGATACATGACTATCTAATTTCAAATCTCTCAATGACCGTGTAAAAGTATGTTACATAATGCAAGATCGGTTCACAAGAATACCTTGCAAATAAGAAATCTTGTTGAAGCTAATGTTTTTAACCTCATAATTTTAAAAGAAACGTGGATCAAAGATAAATGATGAGTTCTATCTCCTGCGGTGTTGCCCAAATGGCTTTTGTTACTTGAGTGCAAACAGAAAAGAAAAAAAGTTGCGGAGGATTAGTGGTGTTGGAATTTTACGTGTCGATAATTTTTCAAACAAGTGTTTTACAAACGCGGAGGCGGCTTTTCTTGAACTTACGCTGGGAAAGTCAGTGTATCTTTTGGTTTGTATATACCGTAGACCAAATAATAATATACGTGTTTTTATAAGTGAGTTAGCATCCTTTATTTAGGAGAAAGCGCTTTTAATCAAAAAATTACTTGTTGTTGGTGATATCAATATTTCTAGGCTGCTATCAAATGATTTGTCAGGAAATTGGATTTCTATTTTGGTTGAATTTCGTTTGCAACAGCAAGTTACTCTGCCAACTCTGCAAACTCACAAAAGTGGTGGAATCTTAGACTGGGTTATTACATCCGAGGAGGTTGAAGTATCAGAACCTCTTGTAAGTTTCGTTACAAGCTCTGATCATGGAGTTGTGCACTTTGACCTTCTGCAAAAGCACGAGAATTTCGACGTGGTAGCGTTTGCAGAAATTTGTTGTTGCTCCGATCGACAGAGATAATCCTGAGATTGTTTGGAACAGAGTTTGAATGAACGAAATCAGCTATTTTGATTAGAACCATCCTCTGAAAACTAAATAGGTGAGAAATCACACGTGCCCTTTCTTTAACCATGAGCTAAGAACGATGAAAAGATCGAGAATGTGTCGTAAGTGAAAAGAAGCGTGTTAGGTATTCAGTAGTGCTGCAGCGCCTCTTAGGAAAAAATAATGTCCTGCCGCAGTCACTAGGGAAGCCTGAGTTTCTAGCAAAGAAGTTTAATGCTTTCTTTGTTAAGAAAATGGAAACCGAGTTAGTTTCAATACATCTAACGAATGGTTTAAAATTGAGTGATTCACATACAACTATACTGGACACTTTTCAGGTTTTCACGCTGAGTGATTTGCAATTACTTCTTACAAAAACAGTACGGCACGGAGTGATGTAATACCAGCGAGGTTGTAAAATTATGACAACAAATTCTCCGGACTACTTCATTGCTTTAATTATTTTAACTCTCCAGACAGGATACTTCCCAAATCAATTCAAACAAGGAGTCGTGAGGCCGCTCATAAAGAAGTCTAACCTTGATTCTGAGTTGTTGTCGAGTTATCGCGGTGTGACAAATCTACGAATCCTGTCAAAAGTAATGGAAAGAGTTGTTTTTGAGCAATTTAATTTCTATCTGGAATCCAATGATCTCATGAGCAAGTATCAGAGGGCTTTTTGTTGCTCGCTTTCAACGGAAACGGCTTTGCTTGAATTCTTTAATGATCTTTTTTGCTATCTAGACGAGTTGTGCTGTGTGATGTATATTTATATTGGGTTAGATTTGTCCGCTGCGTATGATATTATTGATAATCAGTTTTTCTTTGAGATATTAGTGAAAAAGATTGGTTTGCAATCGGTGTTGTTACTGTTTATTCAGAATTATCTTTCGAATCTTTCGCAACAAGTTATCATAAAAGGATGTCTTTCTGGTGTCGTTAATGTTAAGACGGGTGTGCCACAAGGGTCAGTTCTTGGCCCTTTTCCTGTTACATGCTGCCTTTAGAAGATAATCTGAAAGAATTGGGAATAATGTATCGTTTCTACAGATGATACCGTTCTTTATTTTGTATTCTGTGCGACCCTCAGTCAATGCATGTTTGATGATATTCTGACCTCGATTCAACGTTGGTTCAGCAATGCAAAATTGAAATTGTATGCGGATAAGATTGAGTAAATGATTACTCGGAAATGTAAAATTGTTAAACATGGTCTGTTACGTTTGCCAGAAGATGGTGACTACATTGAACAGGTAAAAGTTCTAGGTTGTTATATTGATTGTCAACTTACTCTGCAACGACAGGTCAACTTTTTTTTGTTCGAATTCTTTTTATTATCTCCGTAAAGTGTGGTCAAATCGTGATCAAGGAAAAACATCAGTCCTAATTGAATTATTTAGAGTTTAGTGTTATCACATGTTTACCACTGTAATTCTCTTTTTTATGGTCTGCCAAACTTTTTGTTAGCAAAACTTCAGCGAATAATGAACTCTGCCGCGCGCTTGGTTTTTCGATTGTCACCTTCAACACCAACCTCGTCTTACCTGAAGCAGCTAAACTGGTTCCCAATTAGGCAACGGATTGTGTTCAAAATCCTATTGTATGCTCAGCGCTTTGTAAATCAGCCTGGCAAACTCCCATTTGTATTTGTCGGAACTAATGAAACAAAACACGACGGTTACCAGGTCCCAATGTTTTTACAATTTACTTGTTCCCAAATTTGGCCCTATTTTTGGAAGACCTTGGTTCTCGCATGCTGTCGCTGTTGAGTGGAATAAACTCTTTTCATCTGAAATTTTATTCAGGCGAAATCTCAAAAGTTATCTGTTTTATTTTTTTACTTTATGAGCCTGCTACCTTGTCTTTCAATTGATATGTTTCGACCTACCTGTTTCACTGTGTTACCAGGTCTTCCCTGTACTTTTGGAGTCGCAACTTGATGTAACGTTTTTGCTATTGTTCCAAATTGTGTAGTAAGTAAGGTGTTGCGTCAGATCAGTGAGGATGATCATTTTTCTACTCCAAGTTACTTCCGGAATTGTTCCGGCGTCGTTTTTTTACAATCCAAAGTATTTGGCTTGTATTGTTGTGTTGTCTGTTCCCACTTTTTTGGACTTTTTCAGGCCAGTAGGAAGCCTAATTAGAGTGGTGGTTTTAGTCAGCTTTGAGTAGCAAAGAAAGCGAAAAAGCGAGTAGGTTTGAGGCTTGATATCTCCAAGTACTTTTGAACTGGAGTAAGAAATTTGCTTTTCACCAAATATTAGGTTATCGAAATTTTTTTACGTGCGACTATTTGACTGCTGTTTTCTGTGTTTCTTTTCTTGGGTGCTGTTACTATGATACACATGTTTTGTTGCCTGTTTGTAACTGATTGAACTCATCGACGGGCAGCTAATGTTTTTTTACATGGACACTATTTTTTGTCATTTTTGAAAGGTTGAGTTTTGCTTTTTTTCTGTTATTTCACCTAGAATCATTAATGACATTATTGTTGATTGATAATGAGGCTCAAGTGAACCTAATTAAGTTCTTGAGCTTTTGACTAGTGGTTTTGGACAGGTTTTGAGAGTATTTGCTGTACTTTTTGTTGTCTTATCAATTGATCTCACTAGGGACAGGTTTCATTAGTTGGTAATATGATCTGTTTCAACCAGTTTAATTTTTACAGTTCAAAGCTAGATCTTTCTATGACTTTGACTTTTATTGTTTTCTATAAATTTTATCAAATTTTTGAGGTGTACGAGATTTTATTGCTCAATTTGTTGTCTTTTCTCTTGGTGTCCCTAATGACAAGTATCATCTGTTGCTAAGGGTGACTAAATTAATTGAAATATTCTTCTCTTTTCATAGCTATTGCTTTCCATAATTTTACTAATTTTTTGAGTTTTGTTGGTATTTGTTACTTTTTGCTATTTTATCTTTTAATTTCATGAATAGTAGATTTCATCGGTTGCTATGGAGTGATAGGTGAATCTAATCAGTCGCTTAAGTTCATTGTTTTTAAGATTTTAACACCGGGTTTTCGAGATAGAAAATTGGATTCTTTGCTCTTACGTGCTTTTGTTTTACGTGCTTCTGTGGTCTTACATGCTTTTGTGGTCTTATTGCTGAGTCCCAAAATTAAACATAAATTCATTTTGCCGTTTTTTAGGCATTAGATCTGCTAAAAGGTATTTTGTGACTTCTAAAATTTTTTCTGCTATCGCTAAGAATTTTTGTATGTAGTTGTGTGGTTTTCTTACTTTGACGCCACTGACTTCCATAAGTACTCAACTCTTAAAAAAATGACTTCTGCCTACAATTGATGAGTTTAATTTTAACTCGTATGTTAAATGAAGGTCAATAGTATACCAAAACCGATCCTCAAACCTTAGTACCCCTAACTTCTTCTATAAGCTCTTCTTTGTGTACCATAAAACACACGTCGAACTTAGATTTCGATAGGAGGCTGTTAATTTTTTTTCTTCTTTCAATTCCAATTGAAGTCAAGAAGTTTTGTCCCGGCTATTTTCTACGCAATTTTGCGACTATGTTTGTTTTTGGGTATCATAGTTAGTTAACTCAATTTTTCTTTTCGGTATTTTATATATATGCCTCAAGATGCAGCAAAATTGGTGTATGAAAATTAGAATATTTCTTTGGGAATCGTTCGGCCAGTCGAATTCAGCTTGATGCGCAAGCGCACTCTGCCCTGAGCTCTAATTTCCAAAGGCTTCCCAACGTGGAAAATAACGGTAGTTTTTAGATGGCCTTAACTGAAGTTGTGCGCTATTTTGATAGGGCTCTATATCAGCGCTGGGCAGAGCAGGAAGTACGCAATGCATCAGAGGTTGGCTTTTCTCTGGATGGTAAGCAGCTGGAGGAAGAGTGGGCCACATTGGCCAGACTGGCGGCACAGCCTGGACAGCCTCTGGAGCAGCTGCACATCTTCGTGTTGGCCCACATTCTGCGCAGACCAATAATTGTGTATGGGGTGAGGATGATCAAGTCGTTCCGTGGAGAGGAGATATCACCTGCAAAGTAAGTATGATTATCACAACCGTCAATTGGCTGTCCTCTGTGACTAGTTTTTAATTACTGTAGTTTTAAATATTGTACTTAGCGCCTGCAGATTTGTATGCTTTGGCAACTCGAGGCTTCTTAATTTATGTTATGGTGCAATAATCAGTTAGAAAGCTGTAGGAATGCTACAAACCCACTCTTAACACTGTTAATCTGAAGAACTGCATCTGAGTCATATTGTTTGTATCACGATTGTATCAATTATATTAGTCCTACTGGTCTTTTTTTACTGAGAATTTGCGTACTGCCGACTTTTTGATCGGTTTTTTCGTCTGACCCTTTGATTTGTTGTCCCCAAAAACGGGGTAAACAGGTAAAGCCCCCGGAGTGCATTCAGTTCTCTTATAGTTTGATCCTAAGTCAATCGCTCGCCAGAGGTTTCAGAGCAATTCTCCTGACGTTAGTTGGTTGTTTGTGAATATTACTTTTATACTGAGTTTTTTATTTGATTGAAAATATCTGATGGTGAATTCTCAAATTAATTTATGTGACTTTATCACTTGACGGGACAAATAATGCACAAAGGAAGAGGTTCCCCCATCAGCCGTATCTAAGGAAGAATAATTTCTTAATATAAATTTCGCTAATTTCCGCAAAATTTTAACCTTCCATTTGCATTTTTGGTCTACAAACGCATCAGAAAGCGCTAAACTTTATTTCTATTCTTTAAGCAACCACGAATTATGGGAAATTTTTCACGTTTGACTCAATGAGTTGGTGGAGCGATAATAGAAACAGGAAATAGTTTTTTTGCTGCAAAATACCTTGTTAAAAAAGCTGAAGCATTAGAAACATCGGATGTTAATTTATGCACTTTTGCAACAATGCAAATGGTGGCTGGAGGAGAACTTGATTTTGTTAACATGCGTTAACATTAATCCCTTGAATCAATTTTCAATCAAAGCTGCGGTGTGGGGGAATTTTATATTTAACTTAATGTTGAAATCTTTACTTATATGGTACATTAAACAGTGTTCTGACTGCTGGAACATTTTCAGCGGGTCATTTGTATATTAATTAGGTTGTAATAAACAAATTGCCTTGCTATTGAGAAGTTGAAGTGATAAAAAAAACACTGAATTACCTGAGTACATACTCTTATGTATACTGATTTGTGAATAGGTTTGAGGGTGTTTATCTACCTCTGTTGTGGGAGGCTTCCTTCTGCAACCGGAACCCTATCTGCCTGAGCTATACACCTGGACACTTCTCAGCTCTAGTGACCTTAGAAAACCCAACAGCCTCGTCTTCGGGTCTCTCAGCCTCATCTGGCACCCCCAACTCGACTGACGCTCAGTGCCAAGGTACTATTTTTGGCATTTTGTTATAGCTGAGTAGCTGTATGCTGAGCCGAGCTTGTTGCCGTTGTCTCGCTTTTTTAGCTGCGAAGCTGTAAGCTAAGCATAGCGATATTGCGTTGATCTTGGCTTTTGTTTTTATTTCATAGTGCGACGCTCTTTTTCGTTTTAAATTTTTTGACGCAGCAAGCTTTGAACAATTTATTGCCTTTTTTAATAGCCGCCCTCATTTTAGCCGGCTATTATAGCGATCCTATTTTTTTTACAATCAATTCAAATAATTTGAATTGTATTGGGGCGCTGTCTTTTTTTACGACTCGAAGAGGAGTATTGGAGAAGTCATTTTTACGACTCGAAGAGGAGTATTGGAGAAGTCCTTTTTTTAATCACTTTAGTTGGAGTGAATTTTGAAGCAGGAAATGACACGCGTGAAAAATTTTTGAGTGGTTTGGGTGCTGAACAAAAGTGAAGAGGGGAGTGAAAAGAGAGTGGTTTTTTGTTCATTCCGCTGTTTTCGAGAGAGCGAGAAATTGAGGTGTGAACAAAATTTCTGTAAGCGAGCGAAATTTTGTGTTCACGTGCGGCTTTTTGAAACCGTTTTTTTGTTAATTTTTTTTTGGTTTAGAAGTCTTATTATGATATTGTGTGCTTTTTAAGGTTGCTTTAATGGTGGTTTGTAGGTTTTTGGTCATTAATAAGAATTTTATACCATTTTGCTGGTTTTTCAGCTATTTTGCTGAATTTTAGGCGAATTTTATCAATTTTTTGCGTTTTGTCTTATATTGCTTTGTATGGGCTTTGAATAGACGCATGTTAGTTACTGAGTCTCTAGATACCAAATGATTACATTTTCTTAGGTTTTAAACAATTTTTTTGTTAAGAAAAATGACAATAAACTGAAACATTTTTAATTATTCTTAATTTTTTGCTGTTTTTCGCTTTTTTCTAAACTTAGAGAAGTTTCTTAGCCTATTCGGTTTTCCTATTGTTTTGGAAGTTTTTCGGTTTTCTTTTTGCTCCATTTAACGTTTTTTGGCTCTCTGTGCTCTTGTGAAATCAAAAAGGCTTAGTTTCTAACAGTTCTTTCAAGTTGTTTTTATATGCTCTTTGTGTTCTAGCATTTGGGGACGCCTATTGTCCAATTTAGTTGTCTTTGATCCGTGTTGATGATTTTGATTTCAGTTTTGAGTCAATTTATTAAAGATAATTGAGTAATTTTTATGAAGATTTCCGCGAATTTTTGTGATTTTTTTTGAATTTTTGCTGAAATCTTCTGATTCTGCTTTTTGCTACTTTTTAGTACTCTAGCTTTTGTTAGGAACTTTTCTAGAGGTTTTAATGGAAAGTATTTAGAGCACTTTTCAATGACAGATTTTACTAACTGTTCTTAATCTCTTTACTTTTTTTAAATCAATTTTGATGTCTGAAAAAATTTTCTCTAAGCGAGCAATTTTTTTTTTCACGTGCGGCTTTTAAATGCAGTTTTTTTCCAATTTTTGATGGTTATGAAGTTTGCTTATGATATTGTATTAGTTTTAGGCTTGTTTTGATAGGATTTGATGTGTTCAAGTAGTTAATTTGGGTTTACTGCTAATTTGGAGGATTTTGATCAGTTTTGCTGATTTTTAAACGAAATTTAATGCTTTTAGCCTTTTTTTTGTTTTAATGCTTAAAGTGGGAATCGAATTGAAGCTTGTTATTTAAGATATTTTCGGTTACCAATTGACTAAATTTCTCTTGGTGTCAATTCTTTTTTCTTGAGAAATTGGTAGAAAAATTGAGAAATTTCAAACCAGTTTTTTCTTTTTTTTTTAAGTCTGAGAAGTCTCTTAGCCTATTATGACTTGCCCATTGTTTTGCGAACTTTTCATTGCTCTAAGTGCAAAAAACTTTACTCGGTTATATGCTTCCTTTTACTATTAAAAAAACGCATTATGTTTTTCTAGTTTTTTTTTCAATTTGTGTTCGAATGCCGTTTCTATTCTTCCTTATTTTTTATGGCATTTGTGGAGGTTCAGGGTTCACAATAGTTGTTCTATTTATTAAGTCATAAGTCGGGGCAATTTTATCCTTCGAGTTGTTTCGGGAATTCTTCCGGCTAAATGTTTCGGGAAAAAATTTGGTGTGATTTTGGTGCTGAACTAAAGTGAAGAGCGGAGCGAAAGGAGAGTGGTTTTTGTTCATACCGCTGTTTTTGAGAGAGCGAGAAATTGATGTGTGAAAATATTTTTTCTAAGCGAATGAATTTTTTTTGTTCACGTGCGGCTTTTAAAAGCAGTTTTTTTGCAACTTTTGATGGCTATGAGGTTTGGTTTTATTATGATATTGTATTAGTTTTAGGTTTGTTTTGATAGGAATTGAAGGTTTCAATTAGTTAATTTGATTTTTAATGCTAATTTGGAGGTTTTTGATCAGTTTTGCTGATTTTCAGACGAAATTTAATGATTTTTTAACTGTTTTTTTTTGTTTTACTGCTTTAAGTGGGATTTGAATAGAAGCATGTTACTTAAGGAATTGTCGGATACCAATTGACTAAAGTTTTTTAGTATAAATCTTTTTTTCTAAGGAGAAATGACCGGAAAATTGAGAAATTTTTAACCATTTTTCTCATTTTTTGCAGTTTTCCTTTTTTTAATCTTACACAAGTGTCTTACCCACCCTATTGGAACTTGCTCTAATTGCAAAGGAACCTTATTCGGCTTTATGTTTCCTTGTACTATTAAAAAAACTCATCTAGTTTTTATAGTTTTTTTGTTGAATTTGTGTTTGAATGCCGTTTCTATTCCTTTATTTTTTATGGCATTTTGGAGGTTTAGGGTTCATAATAGTTGTTCTAGTTGTTTAGTAATAACTATGGGCAATTTTGGATATGAATCATTTTTTTGTTGAGAAATATGACAAAAAATGGCGAATATTGGAACTATTTTTCTTATTTTTGTTGCAGTTTTTCGGGTTTTTTGTTTTTTGAGACAAGTTTCATAGAATATTATGACTTGTCAATTGTTTTGCGAGCATCTGGTTGCCTTATTGGCTGAAATAATTTTTCATTGGATTTTTTTGCAGTTGTAATATTAAGAAATTTTCTAACTTTTTCCAGTTTTTTAGTGCAAGTTGTTTTTAAGAGCTTTTTTCATAATTTGGCCTCAAACATTTTTAAAACATTCACTTTTGGTAAGTACTAGTTGTTTTGATGAAGTAATTTTGGCAGAGATAGTTATTTCGGTATCTCAAGTTATGACAAAATTTGATCAGAGTTTTTATCATTTTTTAACAGATCTGATTTTTTTGTTTTTACTTTTGTTTTATGGATTGGTTTCGAGAAAATCATAAATTAGTGGTGGCAAGTTTTTTCTGATGAGTAGTTTGATGGTGGTTAAATAGATTTTCATTTCGAGTCATTTCCGGAATTCTTCCGGCTATGTTTTTTTTAAGATCTGTTCACACATTTTCATGATTTCTGAAGTCAAATTGGAGTCGTGATTTTGATCAAATCAAAGTGAATTTGCCGCATGTGAACAAAAAACCACTAGCGAGAGAGCGAATTTTTGTTCAAACACCGTTTTCTCACTCTACTTTAAATTTAGAGCGAAAAAATTTAACGCCGCAAAACCACTCGCTTTTTGGTTCCACTTCCTGTTTCGGCGTGACCAAAATAACGTCTCCAATTTGACTTCAGAAATCATGAAAATGTGTGAACAGATCTTAAAAAAAACATAGCCGGAAGAATTCCGGAGACGACTCGAAATGAAAGTCTATTTAACCGCCATCCAACTACTCGCCGCAACTTGGAGTCGTGAGGAGTAGTTGGATGGCGGTTAAATAGATTTTCATTTCGAGTCGTTTCCGGAATTCTTCCGGCTATGTTTTTTTAAGATCTGTTCACACATTTTCATGATTTCTGAAGTCAAATTGAAGTCGTGATTTTGGTCACGCCGAAACAGGAAGTGGAACGAAAAAGCGAGTGGTTTTGAGGCGTGAAATTTTTTCGCTCTAAATTTAAAGTAGAATGAGAAAATGGTGTTTGAACAAAAATTCGCTCTCGCTAGTGGTTTTTTGTTCACATGCGGCAATTTCACTTTGATTTTTATTGTTTTCGATTTTTTGGATCGGTTTTTTTCTAAATGGTTTTCCCAATCCATTCATTGTCCGTTCTAGGTCCAGTTTTTGTTTAGTCAATGGAAATTCTTTGAATTGTACGTCAGGACTTGTCCTGTTATGTTTTTTTTTACTTCGTTGAATAAAAAAATGTTTAGCTTTACCTCATTTTGCCGCTTTTTCAACATTTTGCGTGAAATCTTTTTGACTTCTCCAGGTTAGTTTCTCTCTTCTCTCACTCTGCTAGAAGTGATTTTGAACATCAGTTGCGCAGCAAAGCAATTCAAAATGAACAGAGTCAGTATAAAAAATTGAAGTCAGAAGTAGAAACGGGATAAACCCATGAAGCCCAATTTTAGATGCCCGCTATTTGAACGTCGTTCCTATAAGTCTTAGTTACCATCTCTAATGCTTATTGGTATTGATAGTAGCCCCTGTAGCCTCTCTCTATGAAACAGAAGTACGTTATGTTCAACTACGAAATAAATCGGACTGAAAAAATATTTTTGTACAAAAATCTTTTTTTTCCGGCAATCTGCCGGGTATTTTTCTACTTTTATGTGCGTGACGTCATTTCTTTAACTAACAAGCAGTGGGTTTTAATCTGACCTGTGTGATAAGTTTTTGAAGTTCACTTGAGAACACTATAACCATGGCTTTAAATTTGACTTCTGTTTTGACATTGACTTTGTTTCAGAACGTTGACATCAGTTTTGAACTTTCGACTTTAAAAGTTGCTAGTTTCTATTGTATAATTATTCGCAACTGCCGGTTAAATTCAAGGTCTTTTTTTGCATCGGCTGTTTTAACGCATTTTTGCGTGACCGATTTTTCGTCTAGCCTTAATCCTCAAAAGTGGAATAAATAGGTGAAGACCTGAGGGCATAAAATTCTTTTAGAGCCTTATGAATCAGATGCTATACAATGAATCATTTTACGAGACAAATTTATGAATTGAAGAAGGGTGGTTCTTAAAACCCCTCACTTCTCCCCCTCTCCTCCTTATTGCACCCGTAAACCCCCCACCCCACGCTCTCTACCCCACGCTCTCTACCCCACCACACGCTCTCTACCCCACCGCACGCTCTCTACCCCACCCCACGCTCTCTACCCCACCCCACGCTCTCTACCCCACCCCACACTCTACCCTCCCCCGCCCTGCTCACCGCCCACTCCACTTCAATTAAGCTAAAGCTGGCTTTACTAGACTGCAGCTACTGACGAAGACAACTGATCGTCAATAATATTAAGGACAAATAAACATAAATGTTTAACACAAATATTAAGGTTTTTCGAGGTTAATCTATATCATAGCAAGGTCAAGACTGGATTGCTCTGTAACAGGGTTTACTGATAATGTTTCTTAATTGAGAAATTTTTAATAGTTTTTAATGACCCCTTCTTAAATTGCCTTTTCGCATCATAATCTCAAAAATCATATCTGTATCCGTTGTCATCTATGTTTTAGGGTAATCAATTCTGTTTTTGGGCAATATACGTACTATGACGATGGCTTGTTGGATTTTTAATAACCGCCGTCAGCCTCCTAACGGCTATTATTTACGCGCTCTTTTATAATTCCGAGAATTTGAATTGTATTGGGGCGCTGTCTTTTTTAAGATCTGTTCCCACATTACTGTGTTTTGAAGTCGAATTGAGGAAATTGCTTTTTCATGCCGAAACAGAAAGTGGAGCAAAAAAGTGAGTGGTTTTGCGGCGTCAATTTCTTTTCACTAGTTTTAAAGTAGATTGAAAGAATGGCGTTTGAACAAAATTTCGATTTCTCGCGAGTGATTTCTTTCGATTTCTTGCGAGTGTTTTAATGCGGCAATTTGACCTTTCTTTAATTTTTATGGTTTTAAAGTTTTTTATCATATTTTTTAAATTGGTTTTTCCAATCCGTTTAGGTTCCATTCTAGGTCTAAATTTGCGAATGAAAATTCTTCGGATTGTGGCCAGTTCTGCTGTTTTTTTAAATTCGCTTTACCTTTTGATCACGTTTTTTTTTACTTAATTCACGACTTTCACGTTTGACTCGTGACCGATGTCACTAACTGTTGCAACTGAATGGATTATAAATTCGTTCATTCATTGAATTACGCAATTTAGTGAACCCGGTCAAAGTCACAAGAGCAAACCAAAATTGATCAAGCCCTGTTTTTGCCAAAGTGCAATGGGCTTTCAAAGTTCATTGGAGCGATTGTGGTATTAGTATTAAGCTTAATAGCCTTCGGTTTAGAAGCTGAATTTAGTATAATTGTAGAATCTAATTACACCAAATTAGAACACTTTTTGGGACTTAGAAACATTCTGTCAATTTGTATCTCTTATTTTTTCTGTTTCAATCCCGATGTTCGTCAAGCGAGTCATCGGCGGCTATTTTCCGGCAGTTTGCCGGCTATGTTATTCGATATTTTGGTCTAAACAGTATGAACTCTACTATCATGATTTGTTCTCTGTATCAGTTGAGGATTCGGCTGCCCGTAGCTTTGTTCTCAGTAACCGGTTTCTCACTGCCCAATTAAGTTGAATATGGGTGTTTTGTTACCCGCAGTGTTAAGTAACAAGCTTATCACACCCCAAATAAAAAATGAACTGTTACAGTATATATTTTTTGCAGTGTGCTCAAGTGGAACTGTGTACAGTCAGCAAAATGACGCCCCTATGCAGCATTGTGCAGCTCATCGTGCTGCATCGCCAAACCCTCACAATCCTCAAAAGTTCGAGAGCCCCAACTATTACCTGCCCCTGGTGGATGCAGACCTCGCCCAACTCCCAGTACACTTCCTCCTCAACTCTGAGGTAGGCTAGAAACAGTCACTCAGTATTATCGCACAGTTTTCAAACCTTGTTGGCTATTTTGGTCACTTCCAATTTTGATTAGTACTTTTAGCAATTATATAAAACCAAGAGAGTTGCCAATATTTTGAAATATCTAGAAAGAGTCATCACTCAAAGATTTTATTTTCGATTTGTTGCGTAGCAAGAATACATAATATGATACCTCAATCTCAACAATTCTCTCGAAAACCCAAAAATCCCGGCCTGTGCATTGAAACATGGGGCAATTTTAGTGGTTTCTCATCTCACAATGCTTATAAATTAAGTTATAGATGAGAGGTTTTCTCAGCGAGTCTTTGAAAGTAGTTATAACTAATTTCTTTAATTGCGAAATTGATTGTCGCGATTTTTCAGCCAATTCAGTTACATGCGCGCTTTCCAAACTTTGTGAAAGAATGATTCGGTCAAATAATCATCTGTCTGAATGATAGCAACATATCACATAAACATCTATCTATATATTAATCGCGTGAACACATAAGGCGGCATGTTTTAGAGGCATCACTGAGCAGCATATTTTAACAATACTACCAAAGAGCACGGTTAAGCGGTCGCTTAAATGGGGTTAATGACCCAAAAATGTGCTTAAGGTCATTGACCGATTAATGTTTCTAAAAGGTCATTGCATTGACCGAAAAGTGTTGCCAAAAGGTCATCGACCCAGAGTGTTGCTAAGAACTCGTGTCATCTACCAAAAAATGCTTTGCGGTAAGGCTTGTTGCCGAAATTTCTTTGCTATAGAAAAACACAACAATCGGTGTTTCAATAAACAAAAATGGTGTCAAAAAAATCATTGGCCGATTAGTTGTTCAGAAAACGGTCTGTGCCCGAAAAACTCTTGATCCTGAAAAGGTAAAAGATCGAAATTGTGTCAAGACAATGAGGGTTTGTGACTGAAAAAAAGTTTTTTTCATTGTCAAAAATTTGTTGTTGATGAAAATGGTCGTCTTGAAAATTTGTGAAGGAAAAGTCACTCACCAAAAACGTCCACGATTAAAAGGCGGATGATGGAGTTTTGTTTTGTCAAAGCTTCACTGTACGAAAGATTTTTAATGCGAAAGTGTAAAAACCCCAAAAGGTGCCTTTGCAAAAGCCAAAGTTAGGTGGCAAAACATTATATACGACAAAACTGAGGTCGGGAAATAAATACAAATTTGATAGCGCTCAATAGAGAACTTTTTCATATTAAGGACTTACTAAAAAATTTTTGCATACCAAACTTGACCGGTATATGATCTGCTTCAATTTTTCCGAGGAAAAATTAAAGCCCTTGAATTAGCCAGCCCTTAAACTCAATTCTGTGTTTGTTGACTTCTAAAAGCATTCGCAAAGGCTTGTCAACAATTCCTTTTTATTGACACTTTCCTTGACCTGGGCACATCCATCTTGTTCTCATTAGCAAATTCATCCTTTTATGAGAACCGGTTTTTGTCTAACCCAGGATCTGTTTTATCTTCTCTTTTGAACTGTTGTCTCTCCCGCTCTTGCACTCAAACTTTTGCTTTTTGCGCCTGCTCACTATCTCGCTCTTCTTGTACTTGCTCTCTCATGATTTCGGCTTCTTTCTTTTTGATGTCCCATTTTCCTTCATTCTATCGATTTCGTTTTTTTCTTGCCTTCTTTCTTTCGCTCAATTTCTTTTTTCCTTTCTCTCTCTCTCTGTCTCTCTCTTTCTTTTCTTGATTCTTTTTAACATTTTCTTTTATTTTCATTTGACTGTTTTTGATTTTTTTTGTTTCGAATTGTTTTTCGTACGTTTGGTTTCTGATGTTGGTATGGTTTTTGTTGCATTGTATTCTAAGAAAGTTTTCCATCTGTTACTGAGCAATGTTTGATTTCCGGCCAGAAATCTTCCTGTACATGCAAGGATAAAAGTGATGAGAGCATTGTCATTGAGTCAGTTGTAGTGCAGAGCTTTGGATTGAAATGGCTCAAATCGATCATTACTAAATTAATTTGATATACAACCAACCTGGTTTGCAAAATCTTTTTTCAACCAGAGAAACCTTTGTCAGAAGTTTGACTCATCTCACGTTTCAAAGTTTCTGTCTGCATCGTATGCTTTCCTTCAGATGCGTTATGGACGCCAAGCAAAAATTACTCATTCAAAATGTTTTCCTCGAATATAAACCGCTTTTCAAAAAATAATGACGCCGACGCTGCTATACAAAGAAAACATCACCAGTTATTTTCTCCACTTAGACCTTAAATGCGACTTAGACATTAAATTCGACCCAAAAATTTTTGCAACTGCTGGTTATTCATGGTATGATTTTATCAAAGGGAGCATAATTGTGGCGAAAATTTTCGAACAGTAAGGAAAAAAATATGACTACACTACTAAATGAATTCTCAAGTGCCTTGTGATCTATCTTTTATAAGTTGATAACCTTATTCAAAAAATTTGTTGTAAAACTATGTATTTGCGTGTTGAAGTATCTCTATCATCTATAATCATCGTTTTTTCCTTTGTCTACACTCTCCCAGTGTCATGGTATCGTAAATCTGACCTTTCAATTCGTCTTTTGTAATATTAAATTGTCGTATCGCTCTTGAACGAAGTTTGAAGCAATTATTGTCAATGTGTTAATCTTTACGTGTTGGTTGCTCAGTAAATAAACGAATTCTAACCAATCAGAATCGAGTATTTCTAAATAATAAACACGTATAGAAATCGTTCAAAATGAGAATAAAATACGTTCTTATATATGTAGAAAGTTCAGAAATTATTTTTAAGTAAATATAACCACGATATGTACCGATTAAGGTGGTTTTCGGTTTAATATTTTCACGTTTTCTAGGTGACTGTGAACCGATATCGAAGTCCATAACTCAAAACAAAAACAAAACCAAAACGAAAAACCGGAAAAGAGTCTGCCGTCTAAGATCTCTTGTTGCTAGCATATAGAACGAAAAAAAAATGATTTCATTTCATGTGCGAACTATTGATTGTTTTGGTATATCAGAGTTCTCAGGGATGGTACATTATCATCAGCCTAGTTTCTTGACAAAGTGGCAAAATCGATTAGATTTCAATTCGAAGGATCGTCAATTGAGGTTGCTCAATACAATGAGAAATGAAAAGGAATAAAAAATCACAAACTCCTGCGTACAAAAAAAATGCTTGCATTCATACATTTTTTCCTCGTCCCTTGTTTCAATATCGCATTGTCCGCATGTGTTTGCTCCTTTTAATTATTCACTTCTCCTTGTTTCGTTTTTCCATTAAACTTGTTCTCCCAAAACCTCAGTTTTTGTTTTTTTTTGCGTCTAATTGTTTGTTTTTCGATGTAGTATGTTAGTATGTAAGGAAGTGTTGTTCCTCGAGCTCCAAACGCCAGTCTTCCTCTTTCCGGGAAGACATGTTTCATCCCCGCATCAAATGCTCCCTTTCTTCCCACCGCGCCTGCAGGCTCAAATACTCATCGCCAAAAACTCGTATTTGGCTCAAATTGTTGGCCAAGAGGGATATGGGGCATATTCTGGGCAGCCGAGAATTGTCAGTCTTCGTTATAATCAAATGCATAAAGTTATCTGCCTCGCTGGTCCTCCTGAACATAATATGCACAGTATCCCTCGTGGTTGACAATTTGGAGTGGAAATTGCTCAGTATAATTGCGGTCCTTTATGGCACGAGTTGTATGATTCAATTCAAAAGCTGGATTTACTCGCAGCCGCTCACTGGTGCCGTTAATTTGACTTACCTTAAACGCTCGTCAATGGTAAAGCAGAGATTGTAGTTGCCGAGGCCACCTACTGTGATGTTATCTACAAGGATGCACTAAAGACTGTAGAACGATAATTTTGCCAGCCACAGGCGGTCATAAGTGCTCATTTTGATAAACTAGGCAATTTTCCGTCTTTTAAAATGCATAATAGTGATAACAGCATAATCTAATTTGCAGCATTATCCAGCCTTGTCGGGGTTTTAAAGTTCCCCTCGTTTAAAATCCCCCTCCCAGATTGCTTTCAACCCAGCACCAAACATGAGTCTTGGTCACTCTTTACGGTTGAAAAGCTTCGGGTTAAGCCAACGCTCGTTGCCCTTAATGATTGGCTGAAAGCGAAGCCTGAGGCACACGATCATATGAAACAGAGCGCAACCAAAGCAAAACCTGAAGATAACAACACTTTGGTAGCCAAGACCAAAACACGCTGAAAAGTTTGCACCAAACTCCCACCAAAGGGAAACAAAGAAGCAAATGCAATCACCTTCTGTAGGCCAATACTATTGGTATCTTGTATGCAAGGGTAACCCTTGCTCGTGGGAGTGTCAAGTTTTCATTGAAAAGGTTCCAAACCATCGAGCTAAGTTGTTGGCGGATAAATAGCCTTGCCTTTCGTGCTCACCGGACAAGCACATATTCCGCCAATGTCCTCAACCAAGAAAGTGCCGGGCAGAAGGGTGCAATAGTTCACATATCTCGCTACCGCATGGAGCAGATAGGGTCTAACCATCCAAACAAATTCCAATTTTTATCAGCCATCTTGCAACAGAGCCCAAAAAAGCAACTACTAGTCAACAGTCCTCTAATAGGACCAGAACGTTGTCTTCTCTTACTGAGGTTAAGGGACTCCCTGAGGTCACTGAATTAGAATCGGTCAGTTATTCTGGTTTACACTTAGACATTAGTTTTGTGTGATCCCCTGCAGTGACTCTTGGGTGGACGGTATTCTCGTAGATATACTCGCTTTGCTCGATAGACCACTAAAACTAACTGACAAGGTTGTAAACACGGAGCACGCCTTTGACACTAGGGTTGTCGAACTGAGTGTGAAACCAAGAGAGCATCAGAACTTCGAACGTACAGCTCCCGCAGGAGACATACCCACACTTAGCGATTATTGATCCTTTGATTTGTTCATATAAAGAAATTGAGTTGCTATTCGGACAGGATGTCTCTCATGCTATCCGCCCGTTAAAATACTTCGCTGCTGATAAGAAGCGTTTTTTCGTTGCCGTAGGCTTGCTCGTAGTTTGGGTCTTAAGCGGTCCTTAACATCAAGTTCGGGTTTAACCTGAACGTGCTTTAAAGTGGATGTTGAACTGGGAAGCCAGGCAAAATCGTGGTATGATATGCAGATTTTTGGAGCCAGCCAGCATGTTGTTCCACACTCTGCTGCGGATGCACGGGCTCAAGATATCTTAGAGAGTAACATCAAGCTTGACGGCGGAAAGTACAACGTCTGAATGATTTTCAGCAGACATTCAGCTCACAAATATTTACGTTTCCCGCCTTCTTAATTTCTATCTATTGGAAGATGACTGGCCAATGATGAAGACCAGTAGGGAAAAGTATAGTGAAACATCAGGGAAAGTCTAAATAAAGGGTACGCCAGCGAGGTTCCGTACGCTCACAGTGAGAACCGGACCGATAGAAAAGGCTACCTAACTCAACGTCCGGCTTTAAACTCGAACAAACCGGGAAAGGTGCTGACGGTGCTTAACGGAGCAGCAAATTTTTAAGGTGCCTCGTTGATCACCGTGATCACTGTTTCTGATCTGCTCCAAAACCTCATTTATGTACACTCTGCTTCCGCCGTTTCTGCCGACATCGAGGGAATGTTTCTACAGTTTAGCGTATTACCATCGGATCAGCCATCAGTTAATTTTTTGTGGCGGGAGAACCTCACAGAAAACGTTAAAGTGTATGAATATACGCGCCATATTTTCTGAGCTAAAAACAAGCCCACTTGCGCGAACTTTGTGCTAGAACGCACTGCGCGGGACAATAACAAGTTTCACCCCGACGCTGTCAAAGCAGTCCCTGTAAACTTTTACATGGATGGTTACCTTGACTCAGTAGAGTCTGCTGAGAAATCGATCAATAGACCGGAGGATTTGGTACATCTTCTCCATCTCTGTGTTTTCAAGTTTACTAAGTTTGTCAGCAATGAGCCCAACCTGGCTGATCGAATTGATGGTGCCCTTCCATCTACTGTGCCCAAGGCTGTTGTTTCATGCCAGGAGGATTCATCGCACGTGCTTGGGCTAATGTTCGACCACACGAGTGACACCTTAATTGTGAGTAGGGGTACCAGCTGTGCTATTGCCAAGTCACTCACTCAGCGCTTGGTCCTAAATCTTCTCTTGTAGTTCTTTGACCCCATTGGTCTTGTCGCCCCGTTTACTAGACTGCTCTGAAAAAACATCTGCTGTGTACAGGACAACATTAGGATGATGGGCTCCCGCAGGAGAAGGTTCAAAGGCTTGTCTTGGCGTGCGGACTTATTAGAACCTGAAAACATCAAAATGCCTCGAAGTTATTTTACTGGACCCCTTTGATAACAGAGAATTTCATATGTTCGGCGACAGTTCCCAGGATGTTTTCAGTGACGGCGCATTGCTGAAAGCTCCAGTCACAACTCCTTTTGGCAAGGAAAAAACAGAATTTGCGTTTGTACTGGGGAATGCGCAAGTGGCATCAATGAAAGTGAAGACTGTAACTAAACTGGAATTGCAAGCTCCTCTGAATGCCGGTTGGCTGAAAAGAGAATATAATTGGGAATTTAATTTAACTGATAACCAAGTAATCAAGTGGACTGACTGCACGACTGTTCTTCAATGGATTATCTAGTGAAAAGCAACAAATCTTCGTGACAAAGCGCTAGCGAAATTTTGGAGTATACCAGCGTTGACCACTGGAACCACGTCTCAACTAAGGATGATCCAGTAGAATCTTGTACGCTTAAAATTTCCGCTGAAGTTCTGCAACTAAGCATTTGGGTCAAAAGTGCACTTTTATTAAATATCTCAGTTTTTTGGTTGGTACCAATCAAAGAAGTCATCAGTAAAATCAAACTTGTCGCAAACAAAGCACTCGCTATTGAAGACGTTGTATCTCTGGCTACATCTGTTAAAATAGACAACTCCCAATCCTTCGTTCTTCCCGTTTGATAAGTTTGTTACTTGTTAAAAATATTTGCGCATTGCCGCATACATTCTCCGACTCCTTCCGAAAGATGCCGGGTACCGTAACTTGGTGGTACCAGTACTGACCCTACTGAGCTTGACGAAGCTGAGCGTCATGTCCAGTACTTGGTATCAGGAGAGTCCTTTGAAACTGAATGAAAAACCAAAAGATTTGTTACGCGTAGCCGAATCGCTCCACATTCGCCGTTCTTAGTTAAAATGGACTAATCCGTTACTCTGGCGGCATCAAGCGGTTAAAGGAATTTGATTTGAACGTATATTATCCAATCGTCTTAGATGCACGTCACCCCTTTGTAAAATCGTTTTTTGAACAAACTCATGGAAAGCATTACCATTAGGGCGTTGAATACGTATGATCAATTATGCAGTACTAAATATAAGATTTGGTACTAACATCATTGGCTCCATCAAAGCACACTGACTGAGGTAGATTGAGTTCCAATTCGTAAATTTGAAACCAATCATGTCTAACTTACCTAAGAAGCGACTTGCTTATCATTCTCCCTTCACAAACTCTGACGTTGACTACTTTGGGGTGTTTTGCGTTACTATCCGCCGCGCTACTGAAAAATGGTCGGGATTCCTCTTTACTTGTCTTACTACTCGCGCTGTTCATGTTGAGATATTTACGTCAATGGACATCAGTTTTTGCGTGATGGGAGTTGAGCAGTGTGTGTCACGGAGGAGTACACCCGCCATGATTTGGTCTGACAGTGGTACCAACTTTTTTGTAGCGGAGAAAAAGCTCCGTGAAAACATTGCAAAGTAAAACATTGGAACTGAGCTTGATCACACAGGTATGGAGGTTCAACCCCCAGCACACCACATCAGGATTGTATCTGGGAGAGGTCTGTACGCAGTTTCAAGCGCTTGTTTTACACTATTCTGGGCACTTGTCGACTGACTGGTGTGTTACTCACTACCTTTTGTTTTGTGGAGCATGCCCTTAATTCGCGTCGGCTGACGCCCGCAAGCGCCGATCCTAGTGATTTTATTGTTATAACGCCAAACCATATTCTGGTAGAATTTTCCACGAGTATCCGTCTCTTGTTGGCAGCAATGAATTTGAACATCGTAAACCTCACCGGCGTGCTCGGTCGTACGCTAACACTATTTGGTCCGTTGGATCCCAGATTACGTACCGACGTTGAACCGAAGGTCTAAGTCGCAGACGCTTGCCGGGCAACACCTGTTGACCGGTGACTTGGTTTCGGTAGTTGAGGAAACCAACCCTAGGGTTTAATACCCAACCTCTCGGATTGTAGAACTCCGTAATGGTCCCGATAGCGTCGAACTCTCCATTTTGCCAAAATTTTCCAGGCCAGAGGTTGTTATTGAGTAAATAAACGAATATTAACCAATTAGAGTTGAGTATTTCTAATTAACAATTACGTATAGAAATCGTTCCAATTAAGAATAAATTACGTTCTAATTTACCTAGAAAGATCAGAAAAAGTTTGTTAAAGCTAATATAACCGCGATATATACCGATTTTTGTGGTTTTCGATTGAATATTTTTAGTTTTCTAGGCGATTGTTTGCCGATTATGAACCGATTTTGATTTTGACGTCAATAACATCAGACGAAAAACCAGTAAAAAAGCCTAGAAAAAACTGTCTGAGATCTCTTGCTGATATAATGTTGTTACTTGTTATATTAATGCTAATACGTTGTTGGAGCTTACGTTTTTGCCCGATAGTGCCCTGCTATAGAACGAAAGAAAAAAGATATATTGAATCAATATCCGAACTACTGATTGTTTTGATATGTCCGATTTTTCATGTTGGTCTTTTTTTTGCAAAATTTTGCGTGATCGTTTTTGCGGTTTTGTTCTAGAACATTCTTTGACTTCGACTGACTTTTTCACACTTTGTGCTTCATTTTTAGTGATCTCATTTGCTCTCATTGTTTGTTGCTAATATAAAAGCAATTATGAGAGGGGTTGATGATCAAAGCGTTTGTAGCTGAGTGGTTAAGATGGCAGACAGCCAACCTGGAGGTCAATGGTTGGAACTCCTGTGGGTTCGTTTTTTTTCGTCCATAAAACATTAGCAACCCCTCTAAATTAAATTGGCCCAGCCTGTTGTTCGAGAGCAATTCGTCTGATGTTGGATGATTTATGCTTTCATTAGTTATCTACAGTTGCTGCAACAAATTCGCAATGTCATTATTTATCGAGTTTTATTAACGTGGGCCAATACTCGTGAGACGATGTCCCGCGTTTAGGCGCCTCAGCAAAAAATAGTTCTGATTATTCAAATCTATGAAGCTTCATGAAACAACATTTCAACTAGTTAAACCGGATTAGTTTAAAATAGCTTTTCTGAAACATATTAGGTTACATGTGAGGCCTGTAGGTAAGTCATTGGCTAGTAAACATCTATTCAAAAACTTATGACTGAAGTTATTTGCAGGCTGGCCAGGAAGACATCTTGTTGAATCAGATGCTGGACTGCATAGTGACCCCTGGTGGGATACTTGTGGCCAGATTTTTGTCCAGTAACAGCTCTAACAATCCTCACAACCCTACAACAACCCCACTTCCCTGCCCCTCCTCGGGGACGCACCCGCTCGTGCACCACATGAACGACCTTTGGCTGGAGCGGTACCGACTGATGGCCAGCTCCATGAATCAGTCAGAGGACGAGGATGAGAGTAACCATCACCACCACCACCATCACCAGGATGACGTCATTGACAATCGGACGCGTAGCAGAACTGCACTCTTCACCAACACAATACAGTAGATGGAGTATATGGCAAAAAATCCCCTATCAGTACTAAAGGGGCAATATGAGCCACTGACACAAATGTAGAGCGAGGGCAACATTAACTAATACAAATGAAGGAATATGAACTGAAACGTGGTGCTGTGTTAATTTGGTGGTAGAAGATATGCTGACATGCGCATGTCATTAAAAACTTCAAACTTTTTTTGAATTATATTTTGCTCAGAAATAACATGGAGCGCATATTAAAAAAACTGATAGAATATTTGCCAACCTTCTGGCGATTTCCGCTTTGTTTTCTCTTCATTGTGAACCAAATAAGTGTGGCCTGAGAAGCTCTTATATAAAGCATTGTTTAGTTTAATAGACCTCCCTTACCTTAGTTATAATATTTGTGGATTTTTGTTGTTCTGGTTAATACAAAGGAACACGGCAGAAGGTAACTCAAAAGAATCAGTGTTCTGAACAAGGATGCTGCTTTGATCAGCTTCATTACATTTTGTGCCTGAAGAACTGAATCAACTTGGAAAGTACGACGTGTTCCCGCGTATCTATTACCGTATGTAAATTAAAACTAAAATACTGGCTCCTCGATTTCATAGACAAGACTGTTTAATACATTAGTGCTATAATGTGAACATTGGACCGTTGATTAGTTTCTATTTTCGTGCTCTCGTGTAACTGAAAGTATGCAAAAAGGCTCACTTAACTTCTCCCTTTGACCTGTCGAAGAATGATATCCCTAGAAAAAGCGCCATCTCGAATTAGGGTGGAGGATTAGGTTGTGTAGTTTAGCTTACAGTTTTTGTATTTTCTCACGAACTATAAAGCCAGCTAGATGATGTTGAGAGATAAAAAATTTTGCTTGTTTCTTGCAGTTCGCATTGAAAGAAATTAAACTGCTCTGACTGACCATGGAAATTTGTCTCTTTGAAGTACAAATTGAAAAAGTTCGTTACGTGAGAGCTACCAGTCAGCTTGGTGTAATCAAAAGTCCAATTTAAAATTTGTTCAATTTGCAGTGCGACGTGAACAAACTACGCACGTAATTGGAACTAAGTGCGGTGGTCCTGTGTTTAAGACAGACTTTCTATCTTGTACCTAGATGCTCTTGCGTTCATTGCTGTGCTCTTTTACCAACATTGTTTTATTAATTGCTAATACATTCACAGGCACATTAACTAACCGCTGGATTTATGTATTCATAATTATGAGCTGTTTGTTCATTCATTTTGAGATGCTTTTGAGAGTAATATTTAAACTATTTCACGAATGAATGAATGACTATTTATTTAGTTAAACATCACCATGCCTGGGTTGGAATCCTTTTTTGCCCGCTGGAGGCACTGTCATTACACCGCAAAGGTATGCCCCAACCTCCTACTAACCTCCTATTAACCTATTAAAAACGAACACGAGATACACGCATCGGGCACGCCCGTGACGATTTGGGTATACCTCTGCGGTGTAATGGTTGGAGTGGTCTATTTCCTCCTACCCTTATGAAAATTTGTCCTTCTTAGACTGTGAACAAACAAACGAATTTTGATATTCACTGATAATGGTTTCTCTAGCACAATAATAGGTGCTAGTCATAAGAGTTAACCCATGATATGATGAGGTTATGAAAATGAGTTGGAGAAGGTCATATTCTTTCCAGGGGAGAGGGGGGTGGGAGACCGCTCCAACTAGTTAGCGTTTGTTGCATTGCATATCTACTCTTCACACATATTGATATATAACCTCCTTCTGCTACCACAACTACATTCATAACCCACCACAACCCCTCCCCCTTACCCCTCGCCGCGATGCCCTCCTTCCACCCACTACTATCCTACGTCACTCCTCAAAATGCCTGGGAAGTTGCTGTGAGGGAAGCATAAAAGTATTATTGCGCCATAGATGTTAGCTTATAGATAAAACTAGAACTAGTTCCTAAACTATAGATTACGTATATATACACATAGTATACAACATTACCACTACTCTAATTACATTTCCGAATACTAAGCTTTGTGCAATAGGAATAAATACATTTTCATAGTTCACTCTTCTATTCACTTGATGCTGAAGTTGAAAATAACTCTTATTTGATCCACTCTTTTTCAAATTTCACAATCTCTTCGTAACCTAGCAGCGCAATCGAGCGAGGAACAAAATATTTGACACGAATGGGGAGCTGTTACCCTTTTACAGATAAATGGTCGTGTCGAAATATTTATTAACGACATAATTTAGAGGACATTATTTGATGAAGGTCACTAACGAATGGCAAAAAGTATCCGACTAAGAAAATCAGCTCAACTATCGATTGCAATGTTTGCCATGGCTGTCCAGCCTACAAAATTTTTGTAGAAGTTTTTATAAGCCGTTAGAAGCGGCTTATAGACTCGTGAGTATAGAATTGTTTTATACGAGTTTTATTTCCTTCGAAATAATTTTAGCAATACTAAAATTGGGACATGTCAATCTAAATTAAGCATTTATCTGATTAGGTTTCGGATTACCGATTCGACTTCTGTGAAATTTGTCACGCTAATTTAAATTTGGTGATCTAAAGCGCCCTCAGTCAATGTATTTTCGTGTCCAGAGCGTATGTCAACCAGTAAGGGAGTGCCCGCATCCCCGTTGTGATAATTGCAGTCATTATCAGCTGTATCAACGGAAGCTGCTTCTCAGTAGCAGTTAAGGCTTCCATGTTGAAATAAGGTGGGCATGTCCAATCGTTCCAGGTCTAGATTTCTCTAGGTATCGGAACCATGTTATTCTCTTCCAACACACGCGTGCAACGTATAAAATTCCAGATCTCTATTGCCAGATTCTAGAACGGCAGATATCCTGTTTATTGAGAAAGTTCGCGTTTCGAGCACTGTTACGTGACTGATAGTCTGATAACTGTTAGTCTTAGACGGGCTAACATCATCATAGCAGATCTACGAATTGAGGCTACTGGGCGCACCAATCTCACCATGTGAAATGTAATAGAAAATCCCTCCCACTGATAGCGTCTTCTGTCTCCAAGTATGTCGATTTGTTTATACTTTAAGGCAAACTACCCAGCGCTTGAAAGGACAATGACACCAAAGTTATTTCTTGCTGAGAACATTTCTTTCAATCCTTTGCTACTTTGACAGAATCTGACTTCTCAATTGCGCTATGAAAACTTAAGGTCGCGGAGACGAAGTCACGTCAGCAGCAGCAAAACGACCTGACGGCCATGATGAAAGTTTTGGCATGTCGCGCATTGCAATCAGCCATGAGGTTAAGTTTTTCTGCTTCTATAAATATAAATAAGTTGGCTTTTGAACAGTCTGTGGCGACACAGTCTACGGCACCGAATATCATGCGATGATTTCAAATGTGTATATGGATAAGTACTGGTCACTACCTTTCGTTTTTTTGACAAACATGACTTCTCTCGTGATGGACACTTCTTATAATTCTCCGATCTACGCGTGCAAACTGCTCTCCGTACTTGATCTTATGTAAGAAATATGTGAACCACGGTCGGTGCACTCCTTATTAGACCCTGCAATTGCCAACGATGTAATTTCTTAAGTTTTTAACTTTTTCACAACTTCGAGCTTCTTAATGTTCGTCCTAAAGTCAGCTGGCAGTGAAGTGCAGCGCTCTGCCGATTGCCGGATCATCATTTTTTTCCTTTTCAGTAATCGTTGCGTATTCCGCTCAAATACGCCCAAACGTTTTCAGAGCTCCGAGTACAACGTTTCTCGTGTTGCATACAAACCTTGAACTGGGCACCCTCTGATTTGTCGTCGCCGTGAGGCCACATTAGAAGATCAAAATAGTGGAGATCGTTTGTGATTTGGGGCAGCATGCTCATCGGGGTACTGTACATTAATCACCACTGTAACATCTTCATGGATGTTCTTCGTCACCGTTCTCAATCCGTATAAAATTACGAAGTGATGAATTAACTGGCCAATCAGGGAAAATCAAAGACAGGAGCGGGGCTTTCGTTTGGACTCTTCTTCAAAACCTGGCTGACAATACACTGGTTGAACTGGGAACAATGTTTCACTTCTGAGAAGACTCGATTTTTAGTTTGTGTGGTCGCTTCATTATCTGTTCCCTTATTGCTGCTCTTCTGGTTGATGCGACCAAAGATGGGTAAAACTATACCTGTTAATTGATATCGAATGCATTCATAACGATCTCTAAAACTTATCCAAAATAATGAGGCAACTGAAACTTATATCAAGCTAAAAAAGGGAAGCCGATTAAAAACGAAAACTAACTGAGGACAGTATTATTAGATTTAGATTCAAAGATCCGAGTTTTAAAAAGCTGTGTAAATTGCAGGTTACTTTGGTACAGATGGTCATTCAGTTATGCCAGAACCTATGAAGCAATGTATTTCGAGAAAAACACTGACAAAATGAGCGAACAAGTTTCCCACTAAAAATGCTAAGCTGGTTTCTAGCAGCAACCTAGTAGGACTACGAACAATGACTGCGCTTTAGTAATGTCTACTGTCCCTTAGCAAACTCTGAAATTCGATATTCTCGTCATATTATTTTTGACCAATCAAGGAATACTTGTTCATAACAACCTGAAAAGAAGAAGAATATGGTGCTTGCGCCCTACCAAATCTAATTTTGTTGTTTTGAGGTTTACAGCCCCACAGTTCAGAAACAATTCAGATTTAAAAATTTGATACTTGGCCTGCCCTATGAAAACCTGTTAACCTACGTTTTCTTAACTGAAGTGTAACCTAACTCATCGGGATTTCTAAACTTTGCAACCTTTCGGTCTACGTTTACTGTATGGACAAATTTGAATGCCCAATTGTGGAAGAGAATGTTTCTTCATTAGACATCAAATAAGCATGAAAATATGTAGTTTTCCGATGCCGGACTAAATACATCATCAGCGGCAAAAAGGTGCATAAATACTGCAGGCAGCTTTAGAGTTCATTTCTTTGGTTTTTGTATTTTGTAAATTGGCCGAAATCAGCAGAAATTGGCGTTATTCTGTCTCTAATTCTGACTGCGATTTCTGGCGACAATAGCACTGCGAAAATCGGCGACATCCCCCAAACGGTGTGCTAATTTTCGCAGCAATTTGTAGCATACCTGTGTCATCTCGGCGGTCACTATTTATTCGATTTTTAAATTGCTACGTTTAGGTCATTAATTAATCCGACTTAATAATTTCATAAATCTCTCAGTTAAAACAAAACTCTTTTCCGAAGAAAAACTTCAGAAAATACGTAAAGAGTAGCCGCCATCATCCAGCGTGCGGAAAAGAGTGACGAGATCAAAAGATTAGAATCAATTAGACCTGTCGCTGGTATTCACACACTACAATGCAAAAACTAGCGACATATATACCAAAATTCCAGCATATTGGAGTTTTTGCACTCGCTTATTTTCCTGATCTTAATAAATGTGCGTAAAATACATGCGTAAAACAGCGATTCGCCGATTAGAGTGACTCCAGGAAATGTGTTAGACGGCGAATCTGAATATTTTATCTGAAGTGGCGTAATAAGTTTTCATTTCCTGACAATTTATCTAAACTTTTAGAGACAAATGTGTCTAAACGATTGTGGAGAAACGAAGAAAATTGTTTATTGCAGTTTCAAGGAGGCGGCAATGGGGTGTTAGGAAGATTTGCTAATAAGTGATCTACATTGACGTAGCAAAAATAGGAAAAATGAAGAGATTAAATTGTTGATTATCAAATCCGAGGCTTAAGGTAAATTAGAAAACTCAACGCAAAGAACATCTGAACTTCACAGCGTCTTGAGGGTTGTTTAATTGAGTATCTTGAATCCTCTGAGTTTTTCATTTTCTATAATAACAAAAACGTGCTTGTCGTTTTACTTTTTAAAAATTAAATATAGGTTTCTTTTTTTTGGGCAATGCAGGGGCAGTTTAAAAATTTTCTGGAGTTGTAAGAAATGTTCATTGGGAATGTACTGTATTTTTCGGAAAGAATATCCAAAAAATTACATCAAAAATCTGATTTTAGGTGTTATGATCACTAAAATTGTTTCAGCCTTTACAGCACTTTTCTTTTTTTGCACTTAAATTTCTTTTACTTTTCTGAAGCATTTTTCAGCTATTGGAGAACCGAGACTTGGCTTTATTACATTTACACTTTTTTACAGTTTTAATATGTCATCAGACTGAAACTTCCTAACTTTTTCCAATTTTTGTCAAAAAAGATTGTGTGAAATATACCAGCTAGTTGTTGGAATGTTTTTCGCAATCAAAACGTTTTGAGAATTAAAGAGGAGGACTCTTAATGGGATATGAAAGAGGCCTGGTAATATGCGTTAGCACTTAATGTTCCGACCTCGTTGATCCATTTTTGTTACCAATTGAAGAGATGTTCGAACATAGATGTTTGAGTGAATAAATTGTCACAGTACCCGAACTAGTAAATTAACTAATTAACGCCATGCTAAATTAGAGTGCTCACGACACCTGCGCTCCGCAGCACTCTGATCAAATATAAAACATACAACAAAATAAACAAAATTAAAACAAGAATATCAATTCCATGAAAATTGAATATCTAAAAGCACCTATTAAAAAAGTGAAAATAGCATCAACCAATACCTAAACTACTCAAATACACTTGCTTTTAACTAGAAAGCAGATGGGACTTGTCTTTAAAGAGACAAAATAACGAGGTGAAAAAAAGAAGAATAAATTGGGTGAAATTCAAAACTACAACCATAATTTCTTTGAAATCAAATAATTTTGAAAGTTATAGGCGTGTCGTTGTCGAGACTAAGTAAAATAAAACTCTTAAAAAATGAAAACATTGAGAAATGCTGAAAAAATTACAAACAGTTAAAGAAAGCAGAAAGTAATTCAGCCAATAAAAGAAAATCATTTTGCATTGACAAAATATTACTATTTCACTTTTCATTTTTGTTAATTTGTCGGATAGAAAGATTATAAATGATCAACTGACCTTCCCGATATTTTAAGTTGGTTTTGAATACCCATCCGTAAAATGATGGCTCACTCGAACGCTTTTTTACGGGTTCGTGTTTCTTTTAAGAGTTCTCATTAATTTTCCGCATCCTGCATATATGTGATGCAGACGTCTCAAATTATTGATTCTCAATAGCTATCAAGATCAGAATGATAGGAAAGTTTACACAATACTCCAGCAAAGTTTTTCAACAGTTTATCGATTGAGTTGCTTCCTTGTTAAAAATTATAGCAGTCGGATGTATGTTTCTTTGTTTTCTGAAGTCACTGTCAAAATTATCCCACAATTCCTTTTTCATTATCTGATCAATTTTGACAGTCGGCTATTGCATGATTCATAGCCACTGCAAATGGTAAACTTTTGCGTAGAATTGTTGAAAAGCTGCTGGAATTCAATAGAGCTTTTGTCTCGACATTTCACGAAAACACTTTTATGTTGACTGGTTGAACCGTTCGGAGACTTTGATGACCGTAAACAATTGCTACGCATTCATCTTCAGTCTCATGGTAAACAGTGTGGTAGTTTGCATCATAAACGTTTTGTTGTTTTAGCATATTATCTATTTGATTGACCTAATTGTCAACTAAAGTGATGTTCCTACTGTTGCTGCCTCAGATTGGGGATCTTCAATATTGTTCACTCGAGACTTTGGCTAACTATTTTTCCTCGGTTTTCGACAAACTTTGGCAAAGTGATTGTAACTGCCACAACTTTTGCTTGCTTTGTCCGCGCTCGGCAAATTTGACTATGACTAGGGGACCACAGATTGCCACAATTAAAACAGATGTTAGGTTTAAAGTTCTCTGAAGTTGAGAGAGGGCTGTTCTAATTCTTTTCGATTTTGAAACAGCGCTTCCTTAGGAATCCGTGTTTTGCTTAAGAGCATTTTTAAACTGATGAGAACATCTCGAATAAACGACTCTCAATGGCTACCGAGATCACAATTATAGAAAAATTTACGCAAAACTCCGTATAACATTTCAACAATTTATCCTTTGAGTTGCTTCCTTGTTGAAAAGGTATAGCAATCGGATGTAATGTTGCTTTTTTTTCTTGATGACACTGTAAAAACATCCCACAATTACTTTTTTGTTATCGCTTCAAATTTGACAATCGGCTCCTGCATTATTCATAACCACAGCGTTTGCTAATATTTTGTGTATAACCATGCAAATATTGTTGGCATCCACTAGCGCTTTTGTCTCGACATTTCATGAATGCACTTGTAGGTTGACTGGTTCCAACATTGGGAGACTTTGATGACCTTACACAATTGCTACGCAGTTATCCTCCGTCTCATGGTAATCCGTGTGGTAGTTTGCATCATAAATGTTTCGTTGTTTTAGCATATTATATTTTTGATTGACCTAATCATCAACTAAAAGTGATGTTCCTACTGTTGCTGCCTCAAATTGGGGATCTTCAACATTGTTCACACGAGATTTTGGCTAAATAATTTTTGCGGGCTTTCAACAAACTTTGGCAAAGAGGTTGTGACTGTCAAAGCTTTTGCATGCTTTGTGCCGAGCGGCAAATTTGACTATGACTATGGGACCACGCATTGCCACAATTATTACAGACAGTAGGTCTAAAATTCCCTGAAGTTAAGTGAGTGCTGTTCGAATACTTTTTGAATAATTTTGACAGCTTGATTGAAATTGGAACTAGTTTCTGTTTAAACTGACCTTCCAGATATTTTAAGGGGGTTTTAATTACCCATCCGTAAAATGATGGCTCATTCGAACGCTTTTTTAGGGGTCCGTGTTTCTTTTAAGAGTTCTCATTAATTTTCTGCGTCCTGCATATATGTGATGCAGGCTTCTCAAATTATTGATTCTCAATAGCTATCAAGATCAAAATGACAGAAAAGTTAACTCAATACTCCAGAAAAGTTTTCAACAGTTTATTGTTTGAGTTGCTTCCTTGTTAAAAAGTTATAGCAATCGGACGTATGTTTCTTTGTTTTGTGAAGACACTGTAAAAAACATCCCACAATTCCTTTTCTGTTATTTGATCAATTTTGACAGTCAGCTCATGCTTGATTCATAGCCATAGCGTTTGCTAAAATTTTGTGTATAACCGTGCAAACGCTGCTGGAATTCACTAACGCCCGTTCGGGGATTTTGATGAACTCCAGTAATTGCTGAGAAATCATCCTTCGTCTCACTGGAATCCGAGTGGTAGTTTGCATCATAAATAATTTGTTGTTTTAGCATATTTTCTATTTGATTGACCTAATCGTCAACTAAATATGATGTTCCTACTGTTGCTGCCTCAGATTACGGATCTTCAACATTGTTCAATTGAGATTTCGGATACTATTTTCCTCGGTTTTTGACAAATTTTGGCAAAGTGGTTGTAACTGCCACAACTTTTGCTTGCTTTGCCCGCGTTCGGCAAATTGGACTATGACCAGGGGACCGAAGTTTGCCACATTTAAGTCAGACAGTAGGTTTAAAGTTCCCTGAAGTTAGAGCGAGGGCTGTTCCAATTCTTTTCGATTTTGAAACAGCGCTTCCTTAGGAGCCCGTGTTTCCATTAAGAGCATTAATTAATTTTCTCCGTCCTGCATATAAGTGTTAAAGACATCTCGAATAATCGACTCTCAATGGCAACCGAGATCACAATTATAGAAAAATTTACGCAAAACTCCGTATAAATTTTCAACAATTTATCCTTCGAGTTGCTTCCTTGTTAAAAAGGTATAGCAATCGGATGTTATTTTCCTTTGTTTCGTGGAAACACTGTAAAAAAACAACCCACAATTACTTTTTTGTTATCTCATCAAATTTGACAGTCGGCTACTGCATTATTCATAACCACAGCGTTTGCTAATTTTTTGTGTATAGCCGTGGAAATGCTGCTGGCGTCCATTAGCGCTTTTGTCTCGACATTTCATGAATGCACTTGTAGGTTGACTGGTTCCAACATTGGGAGACTTTGATGACCTTACACAATTGCTACGCAGTTATCCTCCGTCACATGGTAATCCGTGTGGTAGTTTGCATCATAAATGTTTCGTTGTTTTAGCATATTATCTATTTGATTGACCTAATTGTCAACTAAAGTGATGTTCCTACTGTTGCTGCCTCAGATTGGGGATCTTCAATATTGTTCACTCGAGACTTTGGCTAACTATTTTTTCTGTGCATCGACAAACTTTGGCAAAGATGTTGTGACAGCCACAACTTTTGCATGCCTTGTCCCGAACTCGACAAATTTGACTATGACTATGGGACAATGCATTGCCACGATTAGTACAAACAGTAGGTCTAAAATTCCCTGAAGTTAAGTGAGTGCTGTTCGAATTCTTTTTGAATAATTTCGACAGCTTGAATGGAATTGGAACTAGTTTCTGTTTAAACTGACCTTCCCGATATTTTAAGTTGGTTTTGAATACCCATCCGTAAAATGATGGCTCATTTGAACGCTTTTTTACGGGTCCGTGTTTCTTTTAAGAGTTCTCATTAATTTTCCGCGTCCTGCACATATGTGATGCAGACGTCTCAAATTATTGATTCTCAATAGCTATCAAGATCACAATGACAGAATGGTTCACACAATACTCCAGAAAAAATTTCACCAGTTTATCGTTTGAGTTGCTTCCTTGTTAAAAAAGTATAGTAATCGGATGTTATGTTCCTTAGTTTCGTGAAAACACTGTAAAAAACAACCCATAATTACTTTTGTGTTATCTCATCAAATTTGACTGTCGGCTTCTGCATTATTCATAACCACAGCGTTTGCTAATATTTTGTGTATAACCGTGCAAATGCTGCTGGATTGGACTAGCGGTTTCGTCTTGACATTTCATGAAAGCACTTGTATGTTGACTGGTTCCACCATTCGGAGACTTTGATGACCTTACACAATTGCTACGCAATTATCCTCCATCTCATGGTAATTCTTGTGGTAGTTTCCATCATCAATGTTTAGTTGTTTTATCATATTATCTATTTGAATGACCTACTCGTCAACTAAAAGCGATGTTCCTACTGTTGCTGCCTCAGATTGGGGATCTTCAACATTGTTCACTCGAGATTTTGGCTAACTATTTTTTCCGGGCTTTCCAAAAACTTTGGCAAAGAGGTTGTGACTGCCACAACTTTTGCATGCTTTGTCCTGAGCTCGGACAATTTGACTATGACTATGGGACCACGCATTGACACAATTAGGACAGACAGTAGGTTTAAATTTCCCTAGAGTTGAGTGAGTGCTGTTCGAATTCTTTTTAAATAAGTTTGACAGCTTGATTGGAATTGGAACTACATTCTGTTTAAACCGATCTTCCCGATATTTTAAGTTGGTTTTAAATACCCATCCGTAAAATGATGGCTCCTTCGAACGATTTTTTAAGGGTCCGTGTTTCTTTTAAGAGTTCTCATTAAATTTCCGCGACCTGTTTATATGTGATGCAGACGTCTCAAATTGTTGATTCTCAATAGCTATCAAGATCACAATGATAGGAAAGTTTACACAATACTCCAGAAAAGTTTTTAACAGTTTATCGATTGAGTTGCTTCCTTGTTAAAAATTATAGCAATCTTATGTATGTTTCTTTGCTTTGTGAAGACACTGTAGAAAACATTCCACAATTCCTTTTCTGTTATTTGATCAATTTTGACAGTCGGCTTATGCTTGATTCATAGCGATAGCGTTTGCTAATATTTTGTGTATAATAGTGCAAACGCTGCTGGAGTCCACTGGAGCCCGTTCGGGGAGTTTGATGAACTCCAATAATTGCTGAGCAATCATCCTCCGTCTCATCGTAATCCGAGTGGTAGTTTGCATCATAAAAGTTTTGCTGATTTAGCATATTATCGATTTGATTGACCTAAGGGTAAAAAAAACTGTGATGTTTCTACTGTTAAAGCCTCAGATTGCGGATCCTCAACGTTTTCCACTCGAGGTTTGGGCTTAGAATTTTCTCGATTTTCGACAAAATTTGGCGATGTAATTATGAATGCCAAAACCTTCGCATGTTTTGCCCCAGGTTCAACAATTTTGACTATGAATAGGGGACCACGTATTGCCACAATTAGGAAAAACTGTTGTTTAAAGTTCCCTAAAAGGGAGTGAGAACTGTTCCAATTCTTTTGAATACTAATGACAGGTGGATTGGAATTGGAACTAGTCTCTGTATAAGCTGAAGTTCCCGATATTTTGTGTCGGCGATGAAAGACGATCCCTACAATGATGGCTAAATTTAGCGCTGTCTTAGGGGTCCGTGTTTCCTTTAAGAGTTCCTGTTGAAATTCTCTGTCCTGTGTATTTGGGGTGAAGACGTCTCGAAATATCGATTATTCATGGCTACCGAGATCACAATTAAAGGAAAATTCAAACAAACATCCAAAGAATTTTTCAGCGGTTTCTTCTTTCATCTTTCTTCCTTGTAAAAAGGTATAGCGATCGAATGTTATGTTTCTCTGTTTTGTGAAGACATTGTCAAAAATATCTCGCAGTTCCGTTGTTGTTTTCTCATTAATCCTGTCAGTCGGCTCTCGGGAACCGAAGTTTCTATGCTCTTCTGTGCCCAGACCAAGATAAAAGAGGGAGATGGCTTTGCTGCAACAAAATTTTCAAGGTTGATTGCCACGCAGAGTTGTTCGCCAAGGTTGATCGCCACACGCAGCCTAAATATTTTGACATTTGCATTGCCAAGTGTTCTGTAGTTATCCGTTGCGAATGTTGCGATCGCGTTCGCTTTGAGCAGGGCTATTGTCTAAATTTTCCTCATGGATCGGTTCAAGTGGTAGGGTTACTTTCTCAGGAAGTAATTCGCGTAGAATGTCGTTCGAGATTTCTTCTTTTGCTGGAATTGCAAGTTTGAAGATTATTCGCCATCTTTTCCATCGTAGTGGAGATTCCAGGGTAGGTTTTTCTCCAAAAAAGTTCAATCCTGAGCAGAGCACGTTGCAGACTGCGCCATGTGATGCTCCAACGAGTAAACTAGCAATTGTTTTATAAGTACAGTTTAATTTAGATAAATTGGATTCGCGATGCAAGTCCATATTCAAAAGTGGTGCTTGAATTTACAGTTTGTTGCGATTGTATTGGATAGCCGATGCAACTCCACACTGAGAATTTGGTTTGGAAACGTGGTACGTTTCACTCAAATTACTTGGCTCAAAAGAGGAGCTAAAGAAAAACAACTGAATTGGATTAAGTTAAAGAGAAAAATGAATAACTAAGTAAATGTGTGCGGTACGAACAGATATACATCGTTCCTAGACAGAGGCAAAATGGCATCAAGTGAACACTGTACAGGTCTTAGATATATCATACCTAAGTGAATTGAAGTCAAAATCTAGTACATATTTTCCCAACTGTACCACAAGCTTTCAAATGACGGCATGAAATAAAAATTTTTATTTATCGGTAGGACGTTGATGAAAAGTTTTTTAAAATCAGAATGATCCCTACGACTATAAAAGGAACAATAGAAACTGGCAAAAACCAGAAAATCAACGAAAAATGAGAAAAAGTGTTAAAGGCGTTCAGAAAAATCCATTCACCTTTTTTCCATATGTTCATTTAGGTTTAAGTTCAACAACAAAGTGATTTGTCATTGTTGTTGAAGCGTGACTTCAAAAAAGATTATCAAACAAAATGAGATATCCGCAAATAACTCGATTTTCATCTCTCTTTTTATCAAAGCAATTAAAAACGTTAGCTTTCAACGGCAAGCATAGACAAAGTTTTACTTAGAGCACAATATGAGGCCAATTAAGTCTGTAATTAAGGACAAAAGGACTTTGGAATAGAAAGATATCCCGAAAACAATGGGCTTCATTTGAAATTTAATAAATTTTAAGTTATTTAGCGATTTTTTGTAAAAAATTGATTTGTCAGTTATTAGCATGAGGAAAAAACGCGAAACTTGCAAAAAGATAAAAAGAACAGCCTTGCAATTGATTGCCACTCTTCTTGATTGCAACAATTCTAGATGAGATCTAAATGAGGCCTTTTCAATGTGGCTCGTCTTATAGTAAGTAATTATTTGTGTAAGAGTAGTTTTCAACAATTTGATTAAAACAATCTTAAGTTGAAAAACATTAGCTAAACTGAACAAAAATAAAATTGTTCAGAAAAACCCGATAACTCTGGATGAAAGCGAAAAATATCTTTTTAATTTTCAATTCCATGCTTGACAAACTTTCTAACGGGACAACTCACAAAACTGTACGATCAATATATCGATCGGCGAAAATTGAAAAAGTAAAAAAAATAACCAGTTGAGAATATAGTTCCTCACACCACAAAGTGGGTTCGGAGCAATGACACCATATTTAATGACTGATCCACACTTCTATTGGGGATCGGGGAACTATGTGCTTAACTTAAACGATCAAAAAACTTTTTTATAGAAGGATGGAAATGGTCTCACTAGAAAGCATGAATTGTGGTATCACTTGTCTTTCTGCAACAAGTTAATGTTAATGTTTTGTGTATCGTTTGCAACATTCGATTTATCACAGTCCCTTTGTTCACATTCATTGATATTGCTTTTCAGTTAAAGTTTTAAACTTTGCGAATTTTGCTCCTTTTTGTTATTGTCGTTTTTTTGTTTCTGATAGTCTCATGTCTGGCAGAGTGTCATTGAATTTCCAACAATCTCAAACTGAACGTATAAACTTTTATAGTGATCAGTTCATGGTATGGGTTGCTTTCTGTAGTTTTATCACAGTACGAGGAATGATAACTCTTTGACTATAATAGTGTAAGGAATAAGTCCTATCTGTTAATGCCTCACATTTGATGATTTTACCGCAATTGTAAGATTGATTCTTATGACTTTATAACCCAAAATTGTAATAGAATGAGAAGTCGACTGTAACCGTAAAATGTAAAATGATGTTATTGATGTATGAAGGAACCAAACAAGAGAAACTATGGGAATTGAAACCTTGAAGATAACCTTTATCACTGCGGGATCAAGCGTTTTCATTTTGGCGCTTTTGGAAATAATTACCATTAACACGACATATTGAACGGAAGCATGCTCTACCATCCGAAGTGTTTGGCCCTCAATGGTTGACAGTGGTTTAATGTGATTGGGCTGTGGTGAGATAGTCTCTATCAAATGGAGAAGCACTGGCAGCAAAAACAACAGGAGATGAGTCAAGTCTGTCGAGCAATGGAAAGCGTCGCACAGATAAGAAATGCATAAAAATTGTGAAACTATAAAGAATCAGCATTAACATTTTCGTGACTAACTTCAGGTAATACCCATCCCTTAGATTACCACTTTTTCCTACTTGGGTTTTCATTTTCGGGAATTGTACTGTAATAACTGTACTGCGCATTGAAATAATCAACAACTAGCATATATCGGACATCAAAGCAATTATTATAGTCGTGTGCGTTTATTTTGAATTGTTACATTAAAGAATTTGGGTCCGGTGAAAAATTTTGCAATGATTTTAATGACAAGCATGATGAAGAGGATCCAGCCAGCCCACTCAGGCCAACCTGAGTCACCAGCAGCTGCACCCAACAGCCTCCAGTGTTCTGCCAGCAGAACCAGCTTGCAGTAGACCCTCACTACTGCCCTCCAATCGCCGGCCAGCCCACTCAGGCCAACCTGAGCCATCATCAGCTGCACCCAACAGCCTCCAGTGTTCTGCCAGCAGAACCAGCTTGCAGTAGACCCTTGCTACTGCCCTCTAATCGCCAGCCAGCCCACTCAGGCCAACCTGAGCCATCAGCAGCTGCACCCAACAGCCTCCAGTGTTCTGCCAGCAGAACCAGCTTGCAGTAGACCCTCACTACTGCCCTCTAATCGCCAGCCAGCACACTCTGGCCAACCTGAGCCATCAGCAGCTGCACCCAACCGCCTCCAGTGTTCTGCCACCAGAACCAGCTTGCAGTAGACCCTCACTACTGCCCTCCAATCGCCGGCCAGCCCACTCAGGCCAACCTGAGCCATCATCAGCTGCACCCAACAGCCTCCAGTCTTCTGCCAGCAGAACCAGCTTGCATTAGACCCTCACTACTGCCCTCCAATCGCCAGCCAGCCCACTCAGGCCAACCGGAGCCATCACCAGCTGCACCAACAGCCTCCAGTGTTCTGCCAGCAGAACCAGCTTGCAGTGCATCTGTCCTTCAGTGACACCCCCCAAGTGACCCAAAAAAGTCACCCATTTTCCCCCAGGGACCCCCTAAGTGGCCTACAAGATTCACCCATTGTCCCCCAGCGACCCCCCAAGTGACCTACAAAAGTCACCTACTGTCCTCCAGGGACCCCCCAAGTGACCCAAAAAAGTCACCCATTGTCCCCCAGGGACCTCCCAAGTGACCTACAAAATTCACCCATTGTCCCCAGCGACCCCCCAAGTGACCTAAAAAAGTCACCCACTGTCCTCCAGGGGCCACCCAAGTGACCTACGAAAGGTACCCATTGTCCCCCATGGACCCCCAAGTGACATACAAAAGTCACCCATTGTCCCCTATCGACACCCCAAGTGACCTACAAAAGTCACCCACTGTCCTCCAGGGACCCACCAAGTGACTTACGAAAGTCATCTCTTTTCCTCCAGAGATCCCAAGTGACTTCCAAAAATCACTATCTCACCTCTAAATGACATCTAAAATGTCAAACGGTCACCACACTTGACCTCTAAGTGACCCCTAAAGTGTCAAAAGTAAACCTACTTGACCTCTAAAAGGCCAAACAGTCAACCCACTTGACCTCTAAATGACCTTTAAATGACCTCTAAAAGGTCAAACGGTCACCACACTTGACCTCTAAGTGACCCCTTAAAGGTCAAAAAGTAAACCCATTTGACCTCTAAAAGGTCAAACAGTCACCCTACTTGACCTCTTAAAGGTCAAAAGTTTAACCCACTTGACCTCTAAGTGACCTCTAAAAGGTCAAAAAGTCACCCCTTGAATTCTAAAAGGTCAAACAGTCACACTACTTGACCTCTAAAAGGTCAAACAGTCAACCCAATTGACCTCTAAGTGACCTCTAAAGGTCAAATAGTCACCCCCACTTGACTTCTAAAAGGTCAAACAGTCAACCCACTTGATCTCTAAGTGACCTCTAAAGGTCAAATAGACAACCCCCCTTGACCTCTGAGAGGTCAAACAGTCACCGTATTTAACCTCTAAAAGGTCAAACAGTCAGCCCATTCGACCTCTAAGTGACCTCTAATAGGTCAAAAGGTTAACCCACTTGACCTCTAAGTGACCTATAAAAGGTCAAATAGTCAACCCCTTGAATTCTAAAAGGTCAAACAGTGACACTACTTGACCTCTAAAAGGTCAAACAGTCAACCCACTTGAACTCTAAGTGACCTCTAAAATTCAAATAGTCACCCCCACTTGACCTCTAAAAGGTCAAACAGTCAACCCACTTTACCTCTAAGTGACCTCTAAAGGTCAGATTGTCAACCCCACTTGACCTCTGAGAGGTCAAACTGTCACACTACTTGACCTTTAAAAGGTGAAACAGTAAGCCCATTTGACCTCTAAGTGACCTCTAAAAGATCAAAAGGTTAACCCAATTGACCTCTAATTGACCTCTAAAAGGTCAAACAGTGAACCCACTTGACCTGTAAAAGGTCAAAAGATTACCCCACTTCACCTCAAAGTTACCTCTGGAAGGTCAAATTGCGCACGTTGTGTCCTTCAAGGGACCTATTTTCACCCCACTTGACCTTTCAATTTACCTCTGAAGTTCAGAAAATTAGACCAATAAAAAAATTGGGAGGTCGAAAGCCATCAATAGTTGGAACAGTTAGATTGTTTCACCGAAAACTAAACATTGTCAAAGAGCTCAAACAGAAGCTGGAATATCAAATACACTCAGGTATGGAACCCGAAGTTGTGTCAGTAACACATGATGAATTCAAGAGAACGATGTCACAACTAGACGAACTTGTCGACCAGCTTACACAATCGGAAAATGTGGATGCTGAAGACTCTCTCAACGATGCAGCATGCTTGACAAAGCTAAAAGTAGAAATCGCACAAACTGTGAAGAAGCATGAACTTTCCTTCAGAAATACTTCAACTCGTCCAAGCAGCGCCGCTTCATCACGCAGTGATAGCGGTTGCTTCTGCACCTGAGTCTCCGGGAGTTGTCCAAAGTCTGCAATATACCCGACAGCAACAAGTCAATAATTTGGCAGACCATCAATCAACATCCAACCCGATTACTATCCATAGACAAGTGCAGTCCGCCATGGGAATTTTGCAAGAAAACTCCAATGGAGCCATAAGTTCTTTTGTACAGAATAGTCTCCAGCCATCAGCACTGGAACAAACAGACTCTGACAACGTAGCAAGCAATCAACATCAGCCCCTTCAACCAATAGAACCGATTGTCAAGCCAACAATTGTTAAGCAGAGCTCTACTGGCGCAAATTGTGTGTTCCCACAATTGTCTACAGCTTCAAATACTTAACTGCCAGTTTTTAGTGGGACACTTCCTCCGGCTGAAAATACTTTCGCCCCTACCAGGCCCATTAATAACACCGGCCTCTTTGAAAATGTACCTGATCATAGGACACCTGTTCCAATTTCTTTCGGTAATTGTTTCCCAACGCCAAGCCATTCCTGCCCACTTCAGGCATATTGCCCAAACAGTTGGTCAAACTTAGCAAACGGTAGTTTTGAGCCCTCAAATGTAACCCCTCGTGGACCTGCTTACCCAAGCAGCCAAAGCTTTGGTAATCAAAACTCCAACCCATATCGTCAACGAAACAATCACCGCTCAGTAAAGCTGTCGGACATCCAAATTTAGAAGTTCGATGGAGACCCACTCAAGTGGAACGAATGGAGCAGCATGTTTTCTTCGACCATCCACAACAACGAAGACATCACTGACACTGAAAGAATGAGGTATTTGCAAAGTTTAGTCATTGGATCGCCCAAGAAATGCATTTCCGGCTTTTTTTGCAACCCAAATTTTTACTCTTCCGCCCTTCAAGAGCTCAACAGCAGACGCTTTGGAAACCCGCAAAACGTTGTCAGTGCCTTAACAAAAGAACTAGAAGCTTTCCAAAGACCGGCTATGATTGACCACGCAGCTTTGATAGCTTTCGCTTCGCTGTTAAGAAAGGTTGTTCAGATATTTGCCTCACATGGCTTCAGTGCCGAACTAAATGCCACGTACTTGCTCAGAATGGCCCGAGACAAGCTATCAAACCCAATCAAGTTGAAGTGGACCGAACATGTTGTTGACAACGACCGGAAAAATCCAGGTCTCACAGAGCTTTCCCATTGGATGGATCGGCAATCCAGAGCCTTTGAACAATTACAAGATGCCTTTTTATCAACCACTAACAACCATTCAAGTCAACAAATCCAATCACAGGATTCAAGTCCCTTCAACAATCAGAATAAGAACCAAAATCGTACGAACTGGAAACAGATTTCCCCCGAAAGTAAAAGCTCTAACCCCAGCAATAAAAGCTTTGAACATAACAGTACAGCAAATAGAAACATCGATAATGCAAAGTCTCAGCAATCGACGGCAAACAGTAGCAACAACACGAAAGGAAGCTCTTCTTTCTCTGGTTCAAAGCAGCCTATGAGAAATGCAACAGCAAATAGGAGCAGAACAAAATGCCCGCTTGACCAACAAGATCACTACATTGGCAAGTGTCCGCAGCTTCTCAGTCTCGATGTCAGCAGACGCAATAGCGAAGCAAAGAAGAACTCTTTGTGCTTCAATTGCCTAAGTAACAGTCACGCAGCCAAAAACTGCACGTCAAAGTTCTCTGTCGACATTGCAATGGCAAACACCACAGCCTTCTCCACACAGACAGACAAAAAGCACCCGAATCTACAAATTGACAGAAATTGATCTGCAAATGTGTGAACCATTGGACCAACCGGACAAAAGCAATGACAATCCAACCCAGGTTTACAATCCTGGTTTTCCACCAAGAACAAGAAATCAACTTCAGGTGATACCTGTCACCCTTTTCGGAAATGAAAATAAATGACATAATTGTTATGCCATTCTGGACAACGGTAGCACCATTTCATACGTCCTCAACACCACTGCCGACAAGGTAGGGGCTCCAAAAACTTGATAGGGGCTCCAGACTTTGATCTGAATGTGTCGCACGCATTTGACGAATCCGTCATGCGCGCAAATCTTGTTCGATTGGACATTGGAAAGCTCAATAGCGATCAACCACTCTTCCGTTTAAACTATGTTCATGCAGTGAGAAATTGGATTTTCAACGATGCACCTTTGAACGATTTGAACGAAGCCTGTTCGTCCTACCTTCACCTTCAACATATACATTTTCCTAAACTTAGTGATAACAAGAAACAGATACTTTTAGGTGTTGATGCTACCCAGTACATTTTTCAAGGACCCTCAGGAAGCCCCTTTGCTTTACACAATCTTCTCGGTTTGACAATTACAGGCCCATTTAAACGAAGAACCGAGCCATTCCTGCAGGAAACAAACTTCCTATCTCATAGTTATAGAGCCTTTGACCATGCGCTCACAAATTTAACTGTTGATACTGAAAGACATCTCAGTGAATGTGTGACCAGTTTCTGGAAAATCGAGAGCACAGGAACTGAATTTGAAGAAACGGCAGATACTTCAACTGACAGTAAAAGAACAATTCAAATATTACAAGATACAATCCATCATATCGGAGACAGATATAAAATTGATTTACTTTGGAAACAGGACAGTAAATTGGAAATCTACTATCCGGTTGCCAAAGCACAGCTTGACAGCCTACAGCGCCAACTCATTAAAGATTTTGAGTTGAAGCAATTGTATGAGAAAACTTTGGAAACAGATTTGGAGAAAGGTTATGTCAAATCAGTTTTTTTCTCAAATCCAGCACCAGAGAAAATTTCGTACCTTCCCCATCACCCCGTCACGAATCCCAACAAAACCTGGGAAAGTCAGGCGTGTTGCAAACGCCGCATTTGTTTTTAAGAAGCAATCGCTAAACAAAAACCTTCTGTCAGGCCTCGGCCCTCTCAACAACCTGGTCGGCCTACTACTCCGCTTTCGCCAGGTTCCTGTTGCCGTAATGGCAGACATTGAGGCCATGTTCATGCAAATTTGCATACGAACAGAGGATCAGTTTTGTCTCTGTTTTCCTTGGCCTCCAAAGAACTCCATACAGCAGTTCCAATACACGCGACTCATCTTTGGAGCCAGATGTTCACCAACTACAGCAATATTTGTGCCTCAACAAACAGCAAATGACTTCGGAAACAACGCAACAAAAGATTTGATGATCGACAATTTCTATATGGATGACTTTGTACCTTCGTTTGTCAATGAACAGGAAGCTCAAACGGCAGTTCAAGACTGGCGACAAACCTTCTCTAACGGAGGTTTCTGTCTGACCAAGTTTGTCTCAAACTCTGTTCAATGTCTTAGCAAAACACCCAAAGAACATTGTGACAATGAAAAAGACAAACATCGTGTCTTAGGTGTAATGTGGAATACAGTTAATGATACTTTCTTCCACCAGAAGCTTTCCAAAATTCAGGAAGACAAAACGGACTACACACTTAGAAAGCTCCTTTCCTTAATTGCATGCTTGTTCGATCCATTAGGAATCATTGCCCCATTATTGATTACACTCAAAATCATCTTGCAGGATACTTGGAAAGAAGCACTTGCATGGGATGATCTCCTGTCAAATGAGAAACAGAAAGCAATAAAAACTTGGATAGAGCAAAAATCTAAATGGGCCGTAGATAGAAATGCCACGATGTTTTGGTTCTCCGAACGAGCCATCTCCGATAAACCAGTTACATTGTTTCTGTAATGCCTCACAGCTGGCTTACGGAGCAGTCATATACATTAGATATCAGTCAGCTAACGCCATTTCAACTGGGTTTGTTATAGCTAGAGCTAAAGTTGCGCCACTAAAGCAAATCAGAATCCCCAAACTTGAATTGCAAGCAGCCGTGCTAGGATGCAGACTAATGCAATTTGTTTCCAAGCAGCTGACAATACCAGTTACCTCATGAATATTTTGGAGCGACAGTGAAGCTGTCCTTGCCTGGATCAAAAGCAAAGTCGAGGTGAAAACTTTTATTGCAAATAGAGTGCAAGAGATCCGCAACAACACAGACGTCTCCAAGTGGCAGCATATCAGCGGAAAACTCAACCCCGCAGACCATGTCTCCCGAAGAATACCAGCCTGTGATATCAATGTGTTCTGGTTAACACCTCCAGTTTTCTTAAGTGATCCCGAAGGCCATTGGAAGAACTCCTTTGGTAACAAGGAGGAGACGAACGTCACAATGGAAACATCGAACGATGAATGTATTATCGACGTCAGCAGATTCTCAAAGTGGACGAAAATAATGCGCTCTATGGCTTTTGTCGTTAGGTTCATAAATAAAGAGGCAAACTAGAACTCGACGACATTAACGAAGCCCGAATTTATGTCTTTAGAAAATCGCAAGAGAAGTCCTTCAAAGACGCCATCAAAGACATGAAACAACACAGGCCTTTGTCGAAGAAAGATCGTCTGCTCTGTTTGTCCCCTTTCTTTGAAAGTGGACTTCTTCGCGTTGGTGGCAGAACAAAACGAAGCTCGCTACCCTTTGACGCCAAGCACCCCATCATCCTGGACTCTAAAGAGCACAGTATTCAACTCTACATACAGAAATGCCACGAAAATTGTATGCACATTGGAGTGGATTACACTCGGAACTACATAGAACAGAGATGCCACAGCCTTGGAATCAGAATCTTCCTGAGAAGTTTGGCCTTCAAATGTTTCGACTGTCGCCGCTTCCGAGCACAGGGACTACAGCCACCGATGGCAGACTTGCCAGACATTCGTTTCCAAGAAACACAGTCACCAGTCATCTTCACAAATGTCGGCGTGGACTGCCTTGGACCGTTTGCTGTCGTTCATCAAGATGCAGAAGTGAAGACCTACATCTGCCTATTCACTTGTTTGGTTACAAGAGCAATTCACCTGGAAGTTGCAGAGGACCTCAGCACAGACAAGTGTTTGACAGCAATCCGACGCTTCATTGGTCGACGCGGTCAACCGCGGTTGTTCCTGACAGACAACGGATCGAACTTCCTGGGAGCAAGAAAGCAGATCAGAAGAAGAGCACTGATGTTGGACCACGACTACATCAAAAATCAGCTACTGAACACGTCTGTCGAATGGAAGCTCAACCCTCCTTTTGCTCCTCACTTCGGTGGGGTGTGGGAGAGACTCGTTCAGCGTGTCAAACGAGCTCTTCTCTTGAACATCGGTTCCGCAAAACTCAACCCAAATGTATTTGCCACGATCGTCAGTGAAGCCGAGTGTCTTGTCAACTCGCGTCCACTCACCCATGTGAGAAGCAACCGTGAAGACGACAACCCACTTACACCAAACCACTTCTTGCTTGGAAGGCCCTTCTGCAATGTTCCTGGAGCCGTTTTCAACGAGACACTTACCTTGAAGAGTTCGGCATGGACACAGGTGAAGCAGAGACTTCAGCAGATTTGGAAGAGGTTGATAACCGAATTTGTTCCTTCGCTGAACAAACAACAGAAGTGGACGTCTCTTGAAGCAGCTTTGGAAGTGGATGATGTTGTTTGGCTTCTTGAGGAGTTTACACCAAGAGGAATCTGGCCGCTGGGACGAGTCACACGGACTTTCACCGGCCCCGACAACATAGCTAGGTCGTGCGAGTTTAAAACCGCTTTAGGCAAATTAAACAGACCAGCAGTGAAACTTATGCACGTTTACCCCAAACCCACTAGCAGGTTAGGGTTAGGTTGTTTGGGCCCCGAGGATGTTAATGCCTCACATTAACTTCGATGGTTTTACCGCAATTGTAAGGTTGATTCTTATGACTTTATAACCCAAAATTGTAAGAGAATGAGAATTCGACTGTAACCGTAAAATGTAAAATGATGTTATTGATGTATAAAGGAACCAAACAAGAGAAACTATGGGAATTGAAATCTTGAAGATAACCTTTATCACTGCGGGATCAAGCGTTATCACTATCAACTGTTTGTTAGGATCCTTGTTACTGTATTTTTAAGATTCTGACACTCATTGATCTTAACGAAATTTAAATGAAATGTAATTTTGACTGTTTTTGTTGAAGTTTGATGTGCTGCATTTAATGTCATTAATTAAAGACCTCATTTTCGAATAATGCAGCATATGTGAATCTAGGTTCTATTGTTAACTGATAATTAAATGACGCTTTTGATATGTTGCTACGATGACGCCAATGGATTTCATAAAGTTTTGGACATTTTTTTTGGGACAGTATTTTTATTCCTGCTGTTATATCGCTTACACTGTTTGTTGATAAATCCAATTGGTTTCCTGGGGTATCATAATAACTAACAAAACTGAAACTTTCGAAATGAGAGCTGCTGGTTTTCAAATGTTAACTCTAAAAAGTGATCGTTATTTTGAAAAAAAATGTCCGTCAATTTTGTTTTTGTCGAGTTGTGAATTCATCTTATTAATTGCTTCGTACTGCAACACAAGAGCATACCTTCATTTCCTTTGTATTTTTTTGTTTGTCACGTTTCCTTTTAGACGAATAATGAGTCTGGTTATTCTTGTAAGTGTTTTTTGTCTACTTAGTATTTATAATGATATGCTTGTTTCCCAGTCAAATGCAGTATCGTTCCGTTTATTAATTGATTATACTTTTATTTTCTTATAATGATAGTGTTTATAAGGATAATCTTGTTCAGCAGTCAAAGGAGGTAGCATTCCATTAAGTAAGTGATTCTAATTTTATCTACTTAGTGTCTATAATGACAAGCTTGTTCACTACCCGGGAGGAGGTTTCACCCCTATTTCACCCCTAATTAGCGGGGATTAGGGTGTAATACGTTTTCCACTCTTATTTACCAGGGAAAAGAGTGTACGGGTGGAATTTTAAAAAATTACACTGTTGTTACACTCTTTTGTACACTCTTTTTACACTCTTAGAAAGAGTGTAATTAAGGGTGGAATGATAAAAGATTACACCCTTCTTTCCACCCTTATGAAAAATATCAATTATTTTTACACTCTTGTTTTTAATTATGAAGAGTGTAATTTTAAAATTATGAGTGGAAGAGTGTAAAAATAATTTAAAGGTGGAATATAAGAGTGTAAAAATAATGTAAAGGTGGAATATAAAGAGTGTAAAAATAATTTAAAGGTGTAAAAGAAAAAGTGTAAAAGAAAATTGAAAGTGGAATTATTATTTGAAATTACACTCTTATTATTTAAAGTTACACTCTTAAAATTACACTCTTACACCGCTAGTTAAGCGGAGAAATAGGGGGGTAATTTTTTTATTTTTAAAAACTCTTTACACTCTTTTCCCCGGTATTTTCCGGGAAAATCCTCCCCCCGGGTAGTCCAATGAAGTATCGTCCCTTTTAGTAACTAACTCTAATTTCTAGCTCTTTACTGACTGAAAATTTATATATAATTTTAACAGTTTTGTTGTTTTCTCTGAAACGCTTTACTTTTGCTACTGTTCACGTGCATTGGTGTTAGTTTTGTCACTTTCCCACTCGGTTGAAATGTCCCTTGATGTTTGTTGTCTTCTAGCATTAGTTGGCGGGAGGTAGTTAAGAATTTCAACATGGTATTTTGTTATTTTGTTTAAAAACTTGATGTCGTAATTTCCAAAAACGTTTTGACTTCGGTCAAATATTCTTTCAAATAAACTTTTTATTACATGCCCTGTTTTTCAAAGAACCTTGCTTTGCGTCTTTTGCAATAGAGTTGTTGTTTGGTTTCATCAATTTCTGCACCAAAATTATTTCAGAAACTGAGCTGTTGCTTTTTCAGCTTTTTTTTGGCTTATTTCCTTATTATTTGTATATATAAATGATTTGGTAACAAGTTTGTTATATTAAACAAATGGTAAATTACCCAGACAAACATGACTTAGGTTACCAGTTAATCACATAGAATTTAATAAGATTGTGTGGCCTCTATCTAAATTTGATCTGATTTCGAAATTCTTAGGTTATAATGATAATTGTGTGCAGAGGTCATTTTATTGATTGTGCAGAGGTCATTTCTTTACTCACTTATAAATCTAACTTGGGAAACTATAATCCAATCGATATTAAATGTAGGCCAAACAGGCTTAATAATAATGAAGTGGTTACCCAAAAGACACTTCTGTTGGCGATTTAGTTTGAAAACGGGATAGAAGTTGATTTCCGGATCTCATTTTTTGTTGTCTGGTAAAAAATAATTTTATTTGATAAATCAGTTTTTTCTACTTGACTAAATTGCATTAGAGTTGATTATATGTCATTATTTTTTTCTCTTGGTGCTCATTCTAGGGAAACTTTGAGCTGATTTTTTCGTATAAAACGCTGTCCTTTTTGGAATCCAGCAGAATTAAAAAATAATTACTATTGTTTCTAAATGCTGCAATTTGTTTTCTGATCAAACTGTTAGACAATTAAACCAAGAAATTGGGGGTATTGTAAAGTTATGTGTCAACGCTCATTAGCTAATCTCCTTCTATGATATCGCTAAATCGGAAAACTTAAACATTGGCAACTTTCTCACGCGTTACTACAACAACGGAAATTCCTTTAAGGAAGAACGTTTCCCAAATGAAAAATACTGTAAGGCCCGGAAGATGCATCTGTTTTGCAACAATTTTCAACATAAATGAAAAATTGAGTTATAGGCTCTTAATCTTTAGATATACCATGGTAGCAAAAACAACATAATGCATGATATATGATTTTAAAGCCTGATTCCTGTTTCATAGGCATGATTTACGCTAACTTGCAAAAGAATATGTGAAATTTAGTAAGGATGAAAGAACTTTCCTTTTCACTTTCTTCTGTTAAACAAAAGAATGGTTAGAGCGCTTTGTTGTTTCAATGTTTGCCAAGTTGTTAGTTATGCTACGAGATGTCGCATCTTCTTGGACCGCAACACAAAAACAGCACAATTTGAGATCATGATCCATTGCACAGTGTGTATAAATTTTTACTACTTTGAAAAATAACAGTTTGGAGTCCAGAAATTGGGCGAAAATTTGTTGGCCAAAATTGTCAAAAGCATTCAAAATAGTTAGTTAACGATGTTTTAAAAGATGATAAAACATCACTCGCGCACGACATAATTTCTAGAGACAGCAAACCAAATTCGCAGAAAATGTGGGATTTTTTGACGAAAAGCTTCAATAATAGTTGGTTTGAAAAAGCAATTTTTTTTCAAAATGATCTCTCAATATGCTCAGGAAGCGCTTCACTTTCGAGTAGAGTTTTTTTTGTTTTTTTTACTGATGAAACTAGAGTGCGCATCACTAGTGACGTTTTTCAAAAAAATTGTGTGAAATTTCTTGAAAAAAATTTGAGTTCGGCCAAGCGATCACATATGTTTTGGGGTGCAAAACGATTAGATGGACGAAAAATTTTTCAAGTGTCCAAATCAGCTCAACGTTGTCGGTTATTTGGAAATTTTGAATAATTGTGAATCAGTAATACATTTTCAGGACCTAATTTTTCAACAACATAAGGCTCCTGCAGCTTTTTGGTACCATACTGTAGTTCACTTCTCCATGTGTCAAAAATCACTATAAACTAATTTTTGGAAAACGCTTCAAAGACCCTTTCTTAGTCCTTAGAATCTAACAGAAGACGCCGACTGAAATGCTAGATGGTCTATAAAAAATCCCGTGTTTCCTTCATTGCTTCCTCTGATTATAACAATTGACTAATTTCTGATTTCGTTATCTAACTATTTTTTTGTCAATTTAAAATAACAATGTTGAGTTCAGAAACATCAAATTTTCAGCGATATAATTACTGCTCAAATATTCTTGCTTATTGTTGATTAATCTACTTGTCGGAAGAAATTTTCGGAAAAAACAATAGTAATAATTTTAATGTCACGATTTCTTGCATTTATTTGAAGAAATTTTATGAAAAATTGAATGATCCAAATTACCCTAAAAACAAGTTTATGCAGAAAAACTGATTTTTCTCTGGATTCCAGTTCATTTTTCCACCACCTCATTCCGGGTTGCTTAGAAACAAATATTTCTATATGTCAAGAATTATCAAGATCTTATCAAGTTACGCCTAGAAAAGTTCTTGACATGTCTTGATAAGATCTTGTCAAGATCTTATCAAGGTGTTCCAAGAAGTGTTTGTCTATCAAGATCTTGGCAAGATGTTTCAATTTTTGCACGAGTTAAGAAGATCTTGCATGTCATGGCAAGGTGTATCAAGTTTTGTTTCACTGGGATGCAAATGACTGATAACACTAAATATAAGATAAAATGGTTGGTAGCGATGATTCATGATTATCTTGCTGGCAGTGTTTCTTTTTTAAAACTTTTTCTTGAGTTTTTAGATAGAAAATAAAGCAAAATTGAGTCAGTTTTTTTAAAATTAAACAATGCAGGTTGGCTAATCTTTGTTTTCGTCTCACTATTGATTGACTTCATCTAACACCAACTTCGTTCTTGGTGTTGGAACGCAGAGAACCCCGAGCCCTCTCACCTTTGTTTCCTAAATGACCTTCTTCCCCATTATCAGTTAAATCTACCAATCTCATCTATGATTCTCTGATATTGCACACAAGCCACACTCTCGCTGTTGAAAAGATAGGTCAAGATTGTTAATTGTTCTCGTTATAAGTGCTAACTAATTCAACTAATTGCTGTAGCTTTTTATTTTCAGCAAATCCAGTTTTGTTCTTATTGGTCTTGCTTTCAGTTTCATGCTATATTTGGTATCTTTATTTGGATAAGCTACAAAAACACCTGTTGGGATTGTGCAGTTCAAGTTGCGCCAGTTTTGTTGCTTTTTGATTGGATTATTTCAGATCTTCCAAAGAGAGCAAAAGTTTGCTTCCTGAAATTGTGTCCAAATCCAATATAAATGAAGAAATTTACAGAATTTGTGAGGAGAATCAGTATATCTTGAACAGCGCGATAGATGTTTTCAGTAGCAACACCCGTTGAAGAGTCACTGCTGGCGACCTGCAGCACAATGCAGACTATGACCCCTAGACATAGACTGCTGAAGACCAAGCCAACCACTATCATTTGCTTTGTCATTTCGCGCTCTCTTAAAATTGACGCAGTAACTTGTGCTGTTTTATGACCTTCCGAACTTCGACGACGACGACGAGACGACGACTTTTGTGCCGTGACAATTGTTATAGCTGTGAGAATAATCACACTTACGACTGGCACGATCCCCGAAATGAGAAAAGTCGCTGGTATGTATAGCTTGAGAATCATATCGTAGCTAATAATGTCAAACTTTTGAAGTCGGCATTCATTTTCAACCTGGTCGATTTCGTGAACAAGGACGGCAGGAAGAGAGAACGCGCCACAGAAAGCGTAAGCTATAACGGTACTGATTACACATACCATAGGTTTCCCATGTTCGCGATATTTAAATGGAATCAAAACCGCAATACATTTGTCCAAGCTGAACAAAATAGTGACATAATATGACGTCATTGATATGGTCCATGAGAAAAAATTGCACGAAACACACGTAATGTTGCTCATTGCCTTGAGAGTCAATCCGAAAAGTGGTAAAGCGGAATCAATAAATCCGTGATAGATTACTGCCAGCAGATCTGTCAGAGCCAAACTGAACATGAAAGCTGCTCCTGATGTTATGTTCTTCCATTTTGAAATGATAAGTAGAATCAAAACGTTGCCGAAACATCCGAAGAGGGAAACTGACGATTTGGCAACCTGAAGACCGAGCACAATTGAGTTTTGGCTGGAATAGCTCCCACTGTTCTCTTCCAAATCGGGTGACGTCACCTCGATCACTGACTAAAAAGTATTGTCTCTACTACCAAGCTCCGAGCTTCTGCTTTTTTTTGGAGAAAATCAGAACCCGGTAGACGATTCCCGATTTAGGCGTGAACAAAGCGATGGATTTTTGTCATCAAAAATCTTACAGCATTCACAACAAAATTTTATTCTTGTTTACATTTATTGCCATGGCGCACATATACTCTGCCTGATTTTCTTCAACAGAAGATCTAATGAGTTACTCCGATGAAGGTAGGTTAAGAAAACAACTCAAGACAGGAAAGTTTGCAAATTTTGGACCAGGAGTGCAAACGGACTCTTTAAAATTTAGAAAATCAGAGCTATCTCATCGAGCGCTTTTAGAAGATCAGACAAAATATTCATAAATCATGGATGGGCTTTTATGAAATTAGTACGACCAAATTAGTTCAGCGCCAGTCCAATTTGGGATCTGACCACTGGCCATGTTTTTGACTTTAACGCAATTTAAGTTGTTTTTTTTTCAACTTTGGATTACCATAATCAAAATATCGATTCACTTTGAGGAATTGAGAGTAGATTTAATTGTCCTGAGTTTGGATGGGAATTTATCTTTTAATTCACAATGGCGAATAAAGAAACCAAGATATTTTTCCTTTGCCTTTTGGAGGATGTGATTCGCAATTCAAATACATTTCCCACTGGACCCTTGAAAAGAACGAATAACTTTGGTCAAAAAAACTTGACAATGCACCAGCAAAAGAAAACAGAAAAAAAACAAACAACTGTTCTAACTCTGAGAAGTTTTTTCGTCTGAAAAAATTATCAAAAGCAAATGCTGGTTTTTTTATTCATAACACAAGATGTAAGGTGAATTTTCTTTATTGATTATGTAAAGTCTTAAAAATGCTTTATCAGTCCAGTGTGATCGTTATAATTTTTTAGGAACTATTAAATTGGGCCAACTCTGTTAGTCTTCCTTCAGATTGAAATTTTTATGAATATGATGACATCAAAACAGAGCACGTTATTGCAGAAGAAATATCGTGATTTTGGTGACGCCCAAGACAGTACCTAAACATGTACAAAGTTAACATTAACAAAGTAATAATTTTTTTTGCCGTTGAGCACATAGAAAAGAGCTTTCATTGAAAGTCCAGATTGACATTTTTTTAAATGGCAGACCTTTGAAAAATAAGTTAGACCCAAACAAAAGTAATCTGAAATAGGCTTTAAAATCTTAATATTTTTGTCGCATCATGTGAAACGTTCCCTGTTACAGAATGACTTCAAAACTGAACTTTTAAAAATTTTTATAGTATTTATTATTTTTAACGTACAAAAAAAGTTTCATGTGCCGATAATTCAAAGTTTTGAAACTATTCAAATGAGCAAATCTAGATTTAGCGGAAAAGATCAATATCTTCTCCATGAGCTCTCATTTGGAATATAATTAGGAGCTCTATGTTATTTGATATTGACCTTTTTCATCCCGGCTTTTAACGATTATATGGTTACCATTTCTGCTGACATGGATTCAAATTGGCTTATTTCGTGTAAAATAACCGTATCTGGTCAGCCTCAATACACCCACTATCAGTTATGGCGATGAGACTCGATTCCGTCCTTCGCTTTTCTCATTGATAATGGTTATATAAAACGCAAACTTTGTTCTTCTTTCATCTCACGTATCAGATCCTTATTTTTGATCTACCCGGACTGAACGGCAAGTCAATATCAGTACTGGGCACGTCAAATTGCAAGTCTTATATCAGTACTGATTCAGAGCTATGATCATGTGACTTTTTACACTTGTCAGTATAAATGCAAGTCTTGGCCTAGACGTGCAAGTCTAAATGCAAGTCTTGGCAAAGACGTGCACGTCTAAATGCAAGTCTTGGCCAAGACAAGCACGTCTAAATGCAAGTCTTGGCAAAGACTTGGCACGTCTAAAAAACGTCCAAAATAGCCGAAAAAACATCAGAAATTGCCAAAAAAACGTTGAAAATAGGTCCCAAAAACGTCAAAATTAGCCGAAGAAAAGTCAGAAATGGCCGAAAAAACGTCCAAAACAGGTCCCAAAAACGTCAAAATTAGCTGAAAAAAACGTCAGAAATGGCCAAAAAAACCTCCAAAACAGGTCCAAAAAACGTCAAAAATAGCCGAGAAAACGTCGAAATGGTCGAAAAAACGTCAAAAATAGTCGAAAGAAAACATCAGAAAAGGCCGAAAAGACGTCCAAAATAGGTCCAAAAATATCCGAAAAATGGTCAAATAAGACAGGCAATCCTCCAAAATTAGCGAAAAAATTGGGCAAAAAAAGAGACAAAAGAACCTCCATGGCCTAGGCTTATCATGGGCGCCCTCACGGTGTTTCCTTTTTAAGGACTTTTCCCCGAGTGATATTTGACATTTGCCAAATCTGAAAAATTAAGAAATGTCGATTTTCGGCTAAAATTTGGCTGAAAACGGCTAAAAAATGGCTGAAAACGGCCGAGAGCGCCTGAAATAGTGCTGAAATACCCTCAATATACCCCCGGGGTGCTAATATACAATTTGGTATGCCCCGGGCATCATTTTATAGCACGCCGGGAAAGTGCCCAAAAAGTAATGCCAAAATCGTGGCACGTTGCGAAAATTTTTTGAATTCGAAATTTTCACTCGAAAATTTTTGAAAAGTTGGTTTTGACTTGGGAATCAACTTGCATGTGTAATCCAAGTCTTGGCAAAGACTTGTCAGACTTGCAGACTTGTTTTTAGACGTGCACAGTACTGATATATGCCTGTAGACTTGCAATTTGACGTGGCCAGTACTGATCTTGACTTGCAGTTCAGACCGGGTATTTATCGGAATTCTCCCTTTCTTGTGAACCTAATTAAAACTTCATTCTCCCTTTCTTGTGAACTTAATTTCTGTATTTCATTTGAAAACGTTTTCAACGCCGTTGATCCGGTTACAAGTTATTTCTAAAACAAAACCATTTTGTTATTGACATTCATTCTCTTTTTGTGATAAATTATCTTCCTTTCAGAAACGTTTTGTTCTCTCAAGAAAAAAACAACGGAAAAACAGACGGCACAAGAGTTGAGATACACAGAAAATAAACTGTAGATGCAACAACCTTTATGCTGATGAGACATAAAATTGTGGTAGATTACAACAGTGGTTGACAGAATTTTCCATAATTATAAAAACCTAAAAGATTTTTAGACCTGCAATGCTGTTGAAGTTCATCCACTCCTTGGTGGTGTGAGTTAGTTGACTCAGTTGGCTCACAAGTTAATCGTTTGTTTTCATTTTATTTTCTGCACTACTGCTCTACAAATGGTTTTGCGCTCTTTTTTCCATTTTCTTTATTTGCTTTGTCTTCAACAGTTTTGTTGTCCAATTTCCTGTTGACAATTTTTTAAAACATCAAACTTTGCAAAAAGTTATAAAAACTAGTATTTCGTCCACTGTGATGTAGTGTGTTGCTTTTGTGGTGTATTGTTGACTCCACTAGTATGCTGTTTGGTTGTTTTAATTTTGATTGTTTCTGTGGTGAGATTTATAGTTCTAGCTCAATGTTCTGATGAGCTCTCATGAGCTTCTCCATGAGCTCTCATTTGGAATATAATTGGGAGCTCTATGTTATTTGATATTGACCTTTTTCATCCCGGCTTTTAACGATTATATGGTTACCATTTCTGCTGAGATGGATTCAAATTGGCTTATTTCGTGTAAAATAACCGTATCTGGTCAGCCTCAATACACCCACTATCAGTTATGGCGATGAGACTCGATTCCGTCCTTCGCTTTTCTCATTGATAATGGTTATATAAAACGCAAACTTTGTTCTTCTTTCATCTCACGTATCAGATCCTTATTGTTGATCTACCCGGACTGAACGGCAAGTCAATATCAGTACTGGGCACGTCAAATTGCAAGTCTTATATCAGTACTGATTCAGAGCTATGATCATGTGACTTTTTACACTTGTCAGTATAAATGCAAGTCTTGGCCTAGACGTGCACGTCTAAATGCAAGTCTTGGCCAAGACAAGCACGTTTAAATGCAAGTCTTTGCAAAGACTTGGCACGTCTAAAAAACGTCCAAAATAGCCGAACAATTGTGTTGACAATTTTTTAAAACATCAAACTTTGCAAAAAGTTATAAAAACTAGTATTTCGTCCACTGTGATGTAGTGTGTTGCTTTTGTGGTGTATTGTTGACTCCACTAGTATGCTGTTTGGTTGTTTTAAATTTGATTGTTTCTGTGGTGAGATTTATAGTTCCAGTTCAATGTTCTGAAATATATGTATGTGTTTGTTCTCAGCTCCGTGTATCTTTCGTTCGATTTTCCTTGAGTTTTTCTTCCTCTCTTTTTTCTCATGTGTGACCCATTTATCTCTCGAGCTACGGTTAGATGGATTTGTAGTTGTCTGGTTTACTGGTTTTGCTTAACCTCTTCCTTCTGTCTTGATTCCCGTTCCGTCGTTTGTCCTTCGCCTGTATTTTCCGATCTGTCCGTTTTTTTTTTGCGCTCAGTCACGGCTTTTTTGTGTGTTTTCAGGGTTCTTGTTTGAATAATATTTTGAAAACTCTGCAAGAAAAATCCAAAGTTTCACACAGCGATGACTAATTTGAAACATCAAAAAAGCAAAAGTTTTTCATAGACAAGTTTGAAAGGTGAAAAAAGAACCTCTGATATTCAAATGCATGGATGTTCCACTCAATTGGTTGAAAAAAACGAGAAAACTGAAATGTACATTGATTTCGTTCAACACACACATAGCGAAGCTAATTTCATCATTGAATAAAGGTTCTCGCTTAGTTTCCTCAAAAGTTCAACTCAACGTAAAAACGATCAGGCAATATTAAAACTTCTGTAGGAGAAACTCAAAAAACAATTGTTGTACTTGAAAAAGAAATTCCCAAAAATAAAGAAGCGGTAAGAAGATGACCATAATTTTGTAGCTGCCGCAAACATGATAAATTGTGTTGATTGACGCCTGATCAGCACATTGTCCCCACATTGTTGATATAAGCAAGTTTTCACTGAAAAACGCTTGTTCAAAAGCGAGAAAATTGATTAGGATCGGAACAGGTCACCTCCTTCCGGGCACATTTCGGAAGTCTTAAATGACCCTAGTTTGCATCCGTCTGGTTCTATTGTCCCGGATGAAAAAGGACTTTGTCTGAGCAATCTGCCGATTTCCATCCAAGTCCCGACTCAAATCCTCTAAAGAACGTCATTGCGCATGATCAAAATGAGGCGCATATCAATGCTGACAGCAGCTGAAGTCTGGAAAAGGAAGATATTAGAAACAAAAAGAAAAAAAATGTTACTCTTGAAACAAACAAAATTTGTGATCATTTGCAGTTGGGTAGACGCCCCATTCAACAACAATGGGGCCTGTCATGCCACTTGATATAACAAGGCGGCTCGGTAATGTGCGATGGCACATAAGGTTCCGACCCCGCCCATCCACAATTTTGGCATAATTGTCTACCAAATGAGGAACAGATAGAAAAACCCAAAAATTATTTTTTGCGAATCCCAAAAAAGCCCAAGTCTTTTTCAAAAAATTCTGTATGAACGATAAGATAGCCTCCAAAGCAAATAACTCAGCGGAGTAAAAATTGATGCATTAGATTGCTGTAATATGTCAATATTAAGAAAGCGAGTCAAGACGAACAGCAAAGTCAAACAACAACAACAACAAACATTAATTACATCAAAAAATTTATGTCCCTCTTAAAAACTAAATTTAATAACAATGTCAACATACCGTCAGATAAACCTAACACTAAACAAAAATAACTTATAAATCACCAGAAAACATATGCGACCAGTCCATCAAAAGGTTTGGTAACAATTATACAAAAAAGAACAAAAACAGTAAAGTAAAAAAAAATAACTTATTTTTTTGAAACAGTTAACTTCAAAGTAATAAATACCATTAGGAATCATTTAATATTACCATAAAATTACTATTACCACTGCTTCTATAGAAGGGCATTAGGACCTGTCCTTATTCATTTTTTAAAGCGGCTAAAAAGAACAACAAAGAACAAACAAAATTTCAATTGAAACTTGCCAGAAAACGCTGTCAAAACCGTCAAGCCAAATTTTGGCACTCAAAATATATTTGATTGTGCCTTCTTCAAACAGCTATAATGTAGTACGTGGCCATTCATTAGTAAGACCAGGTAACAAGTAGACAAAAAAGCGAAGTGCTTAAGTATGTAATACTTTTAATTTTTTTTCGAAACAAAATTACATTCAATGTTATGAAAGGCATTAATTACAAAAAGAGCTATTTAAATAGGATCGTTTATTCGTGAAAAGGAAGCCCTCGAGACCTGTAATTATCCAGAATATTTCTTGCATCTTAAAAAAGAACGTCAAATATGACAAAAATCAAATTAATTTACTTTTTTTTTGTGAAAAACATAACAAATTCTTAAAGAAAAAGATTTTGGGACACCAATCCCTTTTATTCCCTTGACACCCATAATGTCATATTTGACCTCTAATTAACTTACGAGATTAGGTAACAAAAAGAAACATAAAAAGAACAAAATTGCGAAGTTAAAAATTTTTTTTTTAAATTCTGGAAAACGATTGTTTTCAAAGTCATGAAAGCCATCAGCTATCTACTAATATCAGAATATCGGTTTTTCTATTCTTCCATGAAAAGCCAATAAAAGCTATCACTATACAGGAAATTTCATACGACCGAAACGACAAAGTATAAATGACAGTTAGAGACAAAATTAAAAAATTCAATTGATTTCTTCAAGAAAGAGGCGTCGAGGCCGTTAAAACGATGATGTATATCTTTCAGGATTTTAATGTGCCTTCTTATTGTGCCTTATTATGAATGCTAATAAGTTGACATGAGAACTGCCAATATGGTGATAATGTGACAAAATTAGAAAACGTGAAAAACTGGCAAATATCAAAACAAACAAAAATCTGAAATCTTGTAGTATGAAAGCCAGAAAACAATAACTTCAGGCTTAAAACTGCAACCGAGAATAAATGTTAAATCAGTGGAAAGAAGAAGCAGTCTGTCTTTGCTGACACTAAGCTGGAAGTTGAACAAATTAAGAAAAAAATAGAGGAAAAGTTAATTAAGCCATTATTTATTGAAAAGTCAATTATTTTTCAAAAAAGAAACGACCATAAACTTTCAATTAAAAAACTAAATGCATTAGCTTGGAGCTGCTTAGCAAGCGAATTGGTTGGACTTATCTTTCCTGAGCTTTGATTTTTTGTATGTTCTGTTCTTTATTATTAAAAAAAGTCTTTTTTTTAAAAAAAAAAGACCGACTGATTACAACCCGATATTTTTGGATTGTAACAGTCCAAGAATGGCCCAAAACTAGCCCTGCTAATACTTATTGTCCGTTAGGAACAATTGATTTTTCGAATGTTGTAGATATAGATAATTTGTTTGTTGAAAACTCAAAATAAATTCTCATTTTTGACCAAAAAATTAAAAACAATCAACAATGCTTGTTCGTCTTCAAAAATAAAATCAACGACACTATTCTTAAAAATTATAACCAATATATAACCAATATAACCAATTTTACCAAAATTGACGAAAATTTAGGCAAAAATTCCGGAAATGTGAATAAAAACAACGTGAATTCACTCCTCTTTTCTCAGAAGTTTAAACTTCGATAACTCCCTGTAGAAAACCAAAATTTAAAAAATCTTTTTATTTCAATATTCTACGCTGGACGAGCTTTCTAATGATACCAGTCTCAACTCTCTACGATGAATATATCGGGCGGTGAAAATTCACGGAACAAAAAAACCCATTTGAGTATATAGTTCCTCCCCCCTCTAGAGGGTCGGAACAATTACCTCTAACAGCGCGCCAGCGGACCACAGCCACCATGACCTTTGCAGGAGTGCAACTGGAAATACATTCCGCTCGAGCATCGGGCATGCCGGAGTAGTTCAACTTATTCAGCCCTCCAAAATTTTTACAATTGAATTTTTGAATGCACCCGCCAATTTTACTCCACCGATTTTGCGCTTATCACGAAAATGAAACCAGCCAAATGGCGAATTTATCCTCACTTAGTAACCTCTGCATTCTACCACATCCCAACTGAATTCCATTTTTGTTGAACTTCCTCACGTAATCACGCCGGACCTAGATAATTCCGTGTTAAACAATGCTGGTCCTGTACCCTCTTTCTCCTAAAGAAAGCATTTTTTCATTGAATTATATCAACATCCGCCTCTAAGACAGAACATAAACTCTTGTAAACCTAATAGTTGAAAAACCTTCATAAACCTTCAAAATTTTTATAGCCAAGTCGGGGTTTTCCAAAAAAATAAATCAAGTTATTCAAAACATACATAGAGTGCAGAAAATTCCTGATTTAGTTGTTGCATCCAACAACTTCACCCCTTCACTGGTATCCCTTCACCCCTTCATGCATCTGTACCATCTCTTCTTATGGTTATCAAAACTGCAGAATATCTTGCTCCGTTAACTGTCATGGCTATAGCAACCAATATTGCACTTCCGTTTCAAACTCTAAATAGGTCTCTTTTAAACGAACACACCACTCCCCTCCCCACTCCCGTTAAAAATCGGAGTGTATTTTTTTGGTAAAGATTAGGAAGACCCAATCCGGCAAGAGGAAAGATAAATGGCAGAATGGAAACTATCATAATAGAGTTAAAATCTTTATCAAAGACATGGTACGGTCAATTTAAAAGCACCATTGAGTCGCTCTCCTTGAGATTGAGTCCAGTTCCAGTTGAAGTACTTTATTGATGTTGTCATTGGAAAAAGAACAAAGTGCCAACATTGAGTTGGGAAACTGGCCAAAAAGCAAAAAAAAAACACTGAAAAGAACAATATGGTCAGCCACAAGGCTTGTCTGTGCGCTTTTGGACGAAGGGAGCAGTTAATCATTTTCAGAAAAGCTTAATTATTACGCCATCAGAGATTATTCTGCTGATATGCCAAGTCTGGTTGGAATCATCATGTTGGTGTCATTTCACTCGGACTCGACGAGCGCATGGCTTTTTAACGTGGCTATGTAAAACCTGCGACACAGTATCAAAAAATATGTGTCTTTCCTTCATGTTCAAGAAACTTTGGTTTAATTAGACAATCTTTTATTGTCAACTAGCATTTGAAAAAGTAAGCCGAGGCACCTGATTTAATGCAAAACATCAACAAAGACAAAATGTGAAGATAAACTTAACTTAGCTAGATAGAACAACACCTTTGCTGTCAATACTTGCTAAGAAAAGCACATCTGAGACCAACGGAAATTTGCAAAATTGCCCGCTCGACTCACTGTGTTGTCTTTAATTTAAACCATTGTCTTTGTAGGTGTTATGACTTCAAAAGAAGAACGCCCACCAAGCGAACAGAGATCTTGGCCCAAGCAGGGTTTGGTTTCTTGCGCTTGAGGTATGAGAATGGAGAATGTGTTCTTCCAGTTAGTCAATTGCAAAAAATACAAAAACCGCCACTCCCAATGAAACAGTTCCTCATGAAACTGAAAGGCCTTGTTCATCCAAATGCTGAAAAAGCACCAAAATTAACAACTCTATTGCTGGCTGAAGTCAAAAAGACATTTATAGTGAAGAATCAGCGGGTATCAACACAACAATTGTTTCCGTCAGTCATATGAAACAATATTTTCAGGTAGCTGAAATTCAGTTGTCGGATACTTCTGGAAAAGATACCGCTTTCTTATTTTTCGTTCCAACACCTCTTGAGGGGGAAGGAACTACATACTCAAATGGGTTTTTTTGACTAAAACATCGCCAATTTTGCAATTTTTTTAGAACGTTTTGTTGATTTTGTTTGTAGAGACAAAAAACTTTATTGCAGGCTATTTTTAATAATTTTTTTAAAAAAATTCTGGCTAAATTTGTCAAAATTAGGACTTTTACATCAAAAACAGCACGAAATAAGTTTCTTTAACCCAGTTTGATTAATTTTACAGGAAGTACAGACCCAAACAACACTAGCACAATTTTTTAGAGAATTCTTATCTAGAACATTCGAATAATTAAGTGATTAAGTGTTCCTTATGGACACACAGCATTAGTAGGGCTAGTTTTTGATCAATCTTGGACTGGTATAATTCAAAAAAAATTCGGCTTGTAATCACTCAGTCTTTTTTATTAAAAAAATCAATCTTTTCTACATTAATTAAATAACAGAACTTTTTAAAACAAAGCTAACTATTGAAAGGTTCAAATGGAATCCTAAATAGCTCCACATTGTTGTATCTAATTGATTACTTGAAAGCCTATGGTCGTTTAAACTTGTAAAATTATTTGGTTATTAAATAAATAATGAGTTATTGAACTTTGCCTTTATTTTTTCTTAATTTGGTCAACTTGTAGCTTATTGTAAGCAATGAAAGAATGCTTTTTCTTTCTCTCGAAATCAAATTTAATCGTTATTGCGGTCTTACGCCTTAAGCTATGGTTTTCTGGCTTTCATATTACTAGATTTCAAGTTTCAAAAAAAATTTTTTTTAGTTATTTGCCCATTTTTCACGTTTTCTATTTTTGTCATATTATCACGTTATTGGCCTGCAAAATAAGGCACAATTTGTAATATTTATATCCTTCAAGATATAGATTATGATTTTAACGGCTTCGACACTACTTCCGAAGAATTTTTTTTCGGATTTTGTCTTCAACTGTCCTTTTTAATTTGTCTTTTTAGTCGTATGAAAATTCCAGTACAATGACCCGATTTCATTGGTGTTTCATGGAAGACTAGATGATCTGATTTTCTGATATGAATAGATAGCTGATGGCTTTCATGACTCTGAAAACAATTGTTTTAGAATTTAAAAAAAAACACTTTGTAACTTCGCAATTTTGCTCCTGTTTTTGTCTGTTTGTTATCTAGTCTCGTTAATTACAAGCCAAATATAACATTATTGTTGTCATAGGAATGTTTCAAGAGGGATTGGTTTCACACAATTTAATGTCTTTAAAGAATTCGTTGACTTTAACTGGCTTCGACACGGAAAAGAAGAAAAATAATTTTTGATTTTTGTCATGTTTGACGTTCCTTTTGTAGACGTAAGCTATATTCTGGATAATTTCATTTCCCAAGAGCTTGTTTTGGAAGAATAAACGAATCTATTTAATTATTTCATTCTGTAATTAATGGCGGTCATGTCTTTGGGAATATTTTTTTCGAAAAAAAAATTAAATTGTTACTTAATTTTGCTTTTTTTCATTTTTATCTCCCTGTTACCTAGCTTCATTAATGAGAGGTTACATAATAAGTTATCGGTGCTCGCAGAAAGTGCAATCGAACATACTTTGGTGGCCATAGTATGACTTTACGGTTTCAAAAGCGTTTTCTGTCAAGTTTTAATTGATTTTTTGTTTGTTGTCTGTTTGTTGTTCTTTTTGTTGCCGCATCAAACATTGAAGACTGACAGTCCTTATTTCCTACTAAAGAAGCGTTCATAATCATACACTTATGGGATACTTTAGTTGACTTCTAATGGTGTTCATCACTTTGAAATTAATTGTTTAAAAAAAGCGAATTTTACAACTTTACTGTTTTTGTTCTTTGTTGTCTAATTGTTAGCAAGCCTTTTTATTGAGCAGTCTCATATCTTTTCTGGTGGATTAAGAGTTATTTTGTTTAATATCAATTTTATCTGACGCTATTTTGACTCTGTTATTAAGTTTTGTTTTTTAAAACGGACATGAATTTTTTGATGCAATTAATTTTTATTGTTGTTTGATTTTGCTGTTCGTCTTGACTCGCTTCCTTAATATTTGCACATCTCATCAATCGAATGCACCATTATTCACTCCACCATTCAGTTATTTGCCTTGGAGGCTATCTTTTTGTTCATACACCAATTTTTAAAAATACTTGAATTTTTGGTTTTTTTCTATGTTCCTCAATTGGTAGACAATCATGCCAAAATTGCAGATGAGCGGGGTCGGTACCTTATGTGCAATTGCACATTACCGAGTCGCCTTGTATACAAAAGCGCCTGTAGTAAATTATGGGCAACCAATTATCCTGAAATTATTTTAATAAAGCACTTAAGCTGTTGGGCTAAAGTAAAAAACCCTAAGAGATTACTGACAGTAGATTGGTTGATTGACTATAAGACCAGGCGACAACTTAGCATTCAATTGAATTACTGATTGTTGGCTTAGTTATCGCAGACATTAAAACTTCACAGGTCACGTACCCTCAATTAACAGTTTTAGACCCTCAAGAAATTCTAGACCCTGATATTTTGAAAACATAGCTATAATGTTTGGACAAGGTGTGTCTCATGGCATTTTGTTGGAATATTTTGCTGCCGACGAGTTTTGCACGCAATCCGTTTGCCTTTATAATGGACTTTAAATGATGCATTTCTGTCGTCCTTACGTTCAGTCTCTAACTAATTTAAAGCGCTATAGTTGAACAGTATTTTGAACTGGCTGTTGATGTTCATTCTTGGAACAGAATTGAGTTGTTTGGGATGCTTACAGAAGCCACCCCACGATGTGCAGTTTTTGTTGCGCAGCAATTCAGACCTAATCAGAGTTTTTTTCCTATGGTGTATTACTTAGATTCTAGTGGAATCTCCCATGAAGGCCTTCCTCAGGTTGACAGAATTGGTGCAGGTTTTTCCAGATACTTTCAAGCTAACTAAGATTTTTAAGCAATGTGCCAGATTTTTCTGACCAAATTGAGCAGTCTCCTCAATCAACTGGAACGAAGGTCCTTTTTCATCCAGGAAACAATTACTTTACCGTGCATGCTTGAGCTCGTGTGTGACCACAGCAATGACACTCTGGTTGTTTTTCAGGGTACCATCAACACTCTAACACAATGCCTGAAAAGATAAACCGTCCCAAGTGTACAATCAAATTGGTTTTGTTGCACCAACCACAGTCACTGAATACGGCCCCCGTTGCATTTTGCTTGAAAACGTGTTCTGTAGAGCTCTAATGTGTCTGTGGACAGTGTTTTGATGTGGTCAGAGGGTATCATTGACTTCAAAAGACTTCAATAAATCAGCAAAACTTGTCTTCATTGAAAAATTTGCGAGTGAACCCATCGAGTACATCAGCGTTGACCAATGGAACTATGTCGCCAATACAATCAGGTCAATACAATCTGACTTGCTCGGCGAATTTTCAGTTTTTAAGCTGTGGTAGCTTATAAAGGGTAATAATTTCTGGTAAACTAAGCATTTTCTTGTGAACAATGAGCTTTCCGAACAATGAGCAGACGGAATCGTAAAAGACCCTGCTCAATATGAGGAAGCCGAGCATCATTGTTAGTATCTTGTTATGGAAGGGTCATTTAGCAGGGAAATAAATAACATCGTGGACAACGAGTCCGTCAAACTCAGTAGCCGCATTCTGCTCATCCCGTTCCCCTAGTTTATTTGACTTATTGTTTTCAAACCATCGCTTGGTCGAATTAAGAGCTATAGCCAACTTCGACTTAGAAAATCCATGTTTTTGACTCTTGTCACAACTTAATTAAATTGGATAACAATCTTGGCGTTAACTACTTACTGTCAGAAGTGCAAGGAAGTAATACCTTTCTCAAACCAGCATTATATTTACGTTTTCCCAAAAAAACAACTGCATAACTTGCAGAAAGTTCAAACAAATGAATTAATCATGGCTGATCTTCACAATGAGAGGCTCTCCTACCAGTCTCCTAAATTCAAAAACACCGGAGTTCATACTTTTGCTACGTTACTGTTAGGGTGATGCAACTGTTTTTTACCCAATACAGATGGGAATTTCTTTTCACTTGTCTGATTAAGCGTGCAGAAAAATCCACGGGAATTTTTACGGAGTGGAACTTTATTAGCATCACATCAAAATATGGAACTTGCAGAAATTGCATCAAATGAATGATGTGTTGGTTCAATAGAGTACTTTATAACTTCCTCAGTACACATCACTTCATGGATGGGGTTTTAAACACCACATGTTGTCTACTCAGATTAAACACAGGCCTGCGAACGCAGGCCAACGCTTAATCTGAGCACAGCAGCAGATATTCAGTTTTTATTCGGTAGCCACGCGACCAAAAATCCCTCTAAGTTTGGCAATGGCAAAATCGAACATCGTAAGTTGTGCAATCGCGTGTTGTCTGATGTCGATGCAGTTTAGTCGGACTTGCTAAGGCAGTACGTATCTGCTCTCAATCGTAGATCTAAACAGCAGATCCCACCAATAATTTCTTCAAGACCAGCAATTTTTTGGAGACTCGAAGAAAGCAAACCTAACGGTTACTATCCCACTGCTCAGATTGAATCATTTTGATACGATTAATACGACTTTGCAGGCTTGGTCGTCGTACGCAGGTCGTCCGGATTACTGTGTTGTATCTCGTGAAGCTTGTCTTTGTTCTCAAAATAATTTTTACCGGCCCTCATGATGTTAACGATAGTAACTGCTATGCCCCTAGGATAGTAATTGAAATGCAAAAGTTATATCATTAGACAGATAGTTTTGTGCATGTTATATGAAAACTTTTGCAAAGGTTTTTTCTATCTATACTTGTTTGCGTTTTTCTGATAAAAAACCCTACCATTTCTTCAATCAATTTAACATCAAAATAGCTCAAAATGTTCATTTCGCCTGATACTTAGTGTCGTTCTGCCAAACAAAATTTAATTTTGCTTGCCTTAACTTGATGCCAAACTGAATACCTTTATAGTTAAGTTTTTGTCCTAAATTTAACTGGCGTTTGTGTGTTTTGCCAAAACTGTGTGACAAATAGCATAGTTCAGAGCAGGGGAGATTTCCGATGCAAACTAATTGATGTCTGCCGGCCTCGAAATCTTCTGTATTCCTCGAACTGTTTGAAGTTTCTTCAATTCTCATCATCAGCAATGTGGTTACATAGCTTCAATGTGAAGGGAGGAAACGGGTCTATTGAAGTCGGCGCAAGACACAATTCCACTTCAGAGATCACAACTCTCCACCCTACCATTCAACGAGGACGACACATCCAACGTAATTCTGCTACAGTTCAGAAATTTGGATTTAAAATTCTTAACCCCGGATGGCTGCAGCAGTAGAAAAACTGGATGTATGCCTTCATCCAATCAGAGACTGAGAAGACACTATTCTCTTTTATATAGAGAGAACTCTACTAACTATAGTCAGTCTAATAGAGTAGTTGCACGATGTGCGTATCTATGACTCCGGTGTTATTCTTTATAACCACCGTTATAATTGAAATGAATCTTCATTGTTTTACTGAGTCGGTTAGTCTGAGAGTTATAGGTAAGCCTACTTCGCGCGCAGAAATAGGTAGCTCTAGCTTTTTATACCTTAAGGCTGTAAAAGGAGCCCACAACGGGTCTGCCTTAATAGTTCAGAGCAGGGGAGATTTCCAATGCAAACTCAGTAATCTTGTCTGCCGGCGTCGAAATCTTCTGTATGCCTCGAACAGTTTGAAGTTTCTTCAATTCTCATCATCAGCAATGTGGTTACATAGCTTCATTGTGAAGGGAGGAAAACTGGGTCAAATTAAAACAAGAAAATAACTAGTGCTGAGAAATGGCATAGAGAACTAATTAAATTGATCTAACTGATACTGATTCACGTTTTGGTCAAACAGACAGCAGCGACAGTGTAAAACTCAGAGAGCTGTGGAAAGTTTGCGCATGGGCCGAAATCACAAATTCCCCGCTTCCTTGAACGGCACAGAAGCAATCAGAGTGGAAGCTGTAAAAGGCTTTTTTCAGACACGTTGGGTCATATTAGTCCAGAATTGGCATCATGGTGACATTCATGTGTCTTATTTGGAAATATATGTTTGTGGACTTTCTGAATGCAATGTGTGAAGTACTGGCCTGTGAGAAGTTGTTCGGTTTCACTGTGGGGAACCAGTTAAACTTAGATACAACCATGGGCATGAGCTTCATTAGGAAGAGAGGTACTGTTTGAACGCAAGCATTTTACAGGGTTTAGTAATGCGTTTGCTGAGAGGTGCATAAGGTCTTTGCAAGGGAAGGCAAATTGCTCACTTTTCGTTTCAGGAATTCAAAACTTCCAAATAGTGGTTCACACAGTGTGCTTGAGGAGGAGAGACTTGGACTTAAGTAAATTTGAACTGAACGAACCCGGAGGAAAGTTATTGCTATGTCATAGGGCTGAAGTTGATATTCCTTGTACAGACACAACTCATGACAACAGTTCGAGATTTATTGTAAAGAGTCTGAAGTAGTCCCCATTCCTGCTAACACATAGAAGATTGACCTACAAACAGAAACGACAGAACGTTTGGAAACCTGCTGATGACCGACAGGGCTCTCATCAAGACGATGGTAGGACAGAGAGACGGGGCGTATTTACTGCAGGAGAGAAAAAAACGCAGAGAAATACCCCCATCAGCAAACAACCAAGAGGAGGGAGCTCAGTTTTACAAAAGAAGCACGGGAATGTGAAGGAGACTACTGAAATCAAGTTGAACTGAATCCAGTAGAGCACATGACTTTTTTTCTTGCGGAAACAGTTGGCATAAATGAATAGACACAAGAAATTACCGACATAGCTGAGAATAAAAAAGCGTTACGTGCAAGAAAACTTGGCTTTTCATTGGCGATATAGGTAAATAACTTGCTGTTGCTGAGGACGACTATACGAAGCCTAAAACAGTCTATGATGCCGATTAAAGTGATGAGTGGACAAATGGCAAAGGACAAAGAAGGACGACGTTGAATTTCTCCAAGATAACAAAACTTCTATCCTTGTGAGATCAACGACAGACGATGACATCATTTCGTGAAAAAGGTTATCGTGGAGCTTGGACTCAGTGGTTAAGTTGACAGACACAAACAAAAGGTATTGTGAACGGCTTGAAACTAGTGGAAAAAAGAGTGCTTTACTACCTTGTGAGTTCTTTTACCATTTTAGGTTAGAAAAAAGTCATCTCAATACCGTTTTCGAACACTCAACTATTGAAAAGGAAAGATACAGGGAGCATCTTCAAGAATTTGTGATGCAAAGACACGGTCAGGAAAGAGTTCTTTGATTGAATAGATCATTTTCCGCTTAAGAAGAGTCAGCTGACAGTGTTTCTCCAAAAGTGGAGAAAATTTTTTGTCTACCTTCAGCAGAAAAAAACAGAGGCTCATAACCTTACTGTCCATTTGGTAACTATATCATTGTTATCGAGAAAGTTGACAGTGATCTAAGGGACCAAGGAAACGCTGGATATAACATTTCACACAAAACAATACCCTGTTTTCTAGTCTAACCATAAACATGAGAGGAGGTCGAAATCACACTTTACCTGAAGCCCTACATAGAGAAGATGCTTTAACGACTTCAAATAAACGAATGCTTGCCCTCAAAATATGCAGTTGTCCTGAAAATGAAACTCTAGGCAGCACAGAATTCGAGAAAAGGAAGTGGATCAAATTGCCTAGAGAAGCTTTGTTGAACCATTTGAAAAGACAAAACAGCTGAGACCAGTCTTCAAGTTTGGATGCAAAACTTTGTTCAGATTCATGAATATACGCATGAATTAGTTATGATAATATTGAAAACAACTACTACGCTTCGGCAAGAACTCAGGAAGTGACTTATCTGAAACAGCTTCTAGGGTGGTTTTCAGTCCAGCAGACGCTTTCAACAGCAATTAAAGGGGACATTGAGAGTTACATCTAGCTTTGCCTAAAACGGGTCTCGCAGAATAGCAGAAAACACATCAAAGTGGACTTCCTTTTCGGGACAAGACAGAAGAAGAGGAAGCCTTTTTTGTATTACGTTGCCACTGTCAAAATTGCATTGGACATGTTCCTGAAACGCTAACTCGATTCGGATCATTTTTTACGGTAACAGAAATCCAGTTTTGAGTTTCATCGGGTACAATAGAACCAAATAACGTGTTTTTAAACTTTTTCAACTACATCTCGTGCCCCTCAATATGTGTAAGGGGTTCATTTCAGATTCGCTAAAAAATCAATTCTTCATATAATCTATTTGCCTTTTTGTCACTTGGAACCGAAGCAGCAGAATCTTTAACAGTATAATCCTACAATGTAGAAACAGATAATCTTATTATTAGTAACGTCCAGAACCTAAAAACAACTGCCTATGTTAGATCACAAAGTATGATTTTTGATGGCCATGTTTTTCTAATTAAAAAACAATCTTGTGGTGGATCAATTGAGCTTTTCTTTGTAAAATTAAGGAGCTTGCGGACAGCCTTCCCCCCGGTAGTCAGGAAGAAACGCAAATTCATGAAGTTTTTAGTGCATATATGTTGGGTATTCAGACCTAAAGGGAACTATTTCCTGAATATATCGAACCAAGAAATGCAACCAGTATGGAAATGAGCTCTTCCCAACAATAGTTTATGACAATTTATGCCATTAGTACTCCAATTTTCAATGTGAATGCAATTATCCACAAGAATGCACCAGATCCAAAAAGTCAAAATCTCAACGCTACAACGCTCACCCAATTCGGTCAAGCAACACTTGACCTGATTTCGGTAAAAAATTGCTCCCTAACCCATCAAAATTTTTGTATCGCAAAAGCTGAAACCTGTAATAAATGTAATAAATTTGTATTGTTGAATCTCTTTCCAAGACGCTGTAGACAACTTAAAGTTCAGGACAGAAGACAATGCGGCCGACAAGTTGTAAAAAACATGTCGACAAATAATCTCTCAAATGATGACGATACTATTGCGATATCAATAAATAATGATGAAGAGCTCCATTTCAGCTATGTCAGCTCAAGGGTCAACTTAGTTGCTACACTTTCTGATTCTCTTTATACTGAAGTTGATTCACTCCATTTCAACGTCTGTATTGTCAGCTTAAACTGTTCACTGATGACCGAATCCTATATATACATTGAATTGTGATTTTTCCATTAGTTTCCGCTATAGCAAAAATCAGCTCCCAAGTACTCGGGATAGGATTTCGCTGCAGAAGAGACCTGAAAGAATTCTTTAATAATGAATTTGTGAACTAATTTGATTGACTTAATTGGAATAGTGAATCCGCAATCTACTATTGCTCCTGATGGCCACCGTCAACTTCTCGGAGGAAATATTTTTTCATGCCATCGGGTTTTCTGTTACAGAAAGACATAGCATCGGAAGTTAATGTAACCAAATACAATAATTCTCCCGTCAAAAACAAATTTTTAAGTTTTTTTTCGAAACCGATTAGGGGGATTGAAAAATCCGAAATGCACGATGTGAGAAAAAAATTCGTAAAAATTTTATTCCGAGACATTACACAGGACGAATAAGGCCTATATACTTACAAGAAAAAGTAAATTCTAAAAGTCAGAAATTGATTCAAGAAAAACAGCCTGAGAAAACTTCAGACTTCTGTTACCAAAATTTTACCTCACCTAAAAAAACAATTGCGAAACATGATTAGTTGGTCAACTTGGTAATTTTTTTAATGTTATAAACACAGCCCTGTACAAACACAAATACCAGTTTCCCAATATAGAAACTCTTATTGACTCTATTTCACAACATCCAAAGTTTTCTGCAATACCAAATTTATTGTAATTCAGTACGTTGCACACTAAGTATGTTTAAGTATGCCTTAGGTATCAATACTTTGACTCTGATTCAAACTTCAGATGACAAACATCTCAAATATTGCATGATTGCTCAAAGAAATAGAAGATCAAAAAACCTCACCCAATGCCATTTCGAAAAATCAAATATTGATTAGCTGGGAATAATGTTACCTTGAACCTGGAATTCACTCCACGAGGCTTGCAATAAAATCAATAAAAAAGCTACGTTCTTTACTAGAATTTGTTCTATCATTTAATTAAATTAATTCCAAATCCATTAAAACTTTTGTTGAATAAAACAGTAAAATTTGTCTAAAAAGATGGTTCTGACTTTCATTTCAGCTTAATAAAGAGAAGAATTTCACAGGCAAGCGAAAAGTGACTTTTTAACAGCTCATTTGCCGCAAGATTTAAAAGTCAAGCATCTCATTGCTGCTCAACTGCTACCACAAACATGCAAGTTGTTAACGGTTGGAAACATATTGCGTTTTGACCGCATTTTTTGATTTCAACAGACAAAAAATGTCATTATTGCTAGCAAAATGGATCCATTACGTGTGGTTTGCTGAATTGAACAATTTAAATATTATCCTAAAGGAAAATGGTGACGGTCATTACTGATCAATGAGATTAACTTTCTAATTCATTAGATCATTTTTCCATGAAAAATTATAATGATTGTTTAAGTTGCTGGATTGAACGGCTTTAGCGATAAATTTTGTTGTTGAACATCTTTCCATTGCGGAAATGAGTTAAGTGGAATTGATATCTAGAGATGAAACAAAAAAAAACAAACAATTTAAGATATAGATTTGGTGACAGTGAATCTCTCAAACGTAAGTGTTTATATTAGGCAAATTACTAGTTCCAGTCAAAGTCAGCAAACAAATTTGTCTGAAAATTTTTCAAACTTTTACACTGATAATTTGCTACACTCACTCTCAAAAAAATTAGGCTCAACCGCACGGCGGCGAAACACAGAATAGGTTACTGAATACCACTCTACCAAATTTAATATTTGTCTTTTGCGCCCAAAATTCAAGTCAATAGAGTTCCTGAGCAAATTCTAGACTTGAATGAGAGCTTTTTGATTGAATATATCATTTTCTGCTTTAGAAGAGTCAGCCAACAATTTGTATAAATATGTGGCAACCTTTCTATTCTGACAGTATTTCACCAAAAGCAGAAAATGCTTCTGTCTACTTTCAGGAGAAAAAACAGAGGCTCATAACCTTACTGTCCATTTGGTAACTGAATCATTGTGATATCGAGAAAATTGAGTTATCCAAGGAACCATGGGGACGCTGGGAATAACCCTTCACTTAAAAGAATACACTGTTTTCTATTCCCACCATTAACATGAGAGGTAATCGAAGTCACACTTTACTGAAAGCCCTACATAGAGAAGATGCTTTAACGACTTCAAATAAAAAAATGCTTGCCCTCAAAATATACAGCTGAACTGAGATTTAAACTCCCGGCAGCACACATTCCAGACAAGGAAGTGGTTAAAATTGATTAGAGAAGCTTTGTTGAATCATTTTAAAAGACATAACCGATGAGACCAGTCTTCAAGTTTGGATGCAAAACTTGGTACAGATTCGAGAATATACACATAAATCAGTTATGATAATATGGAAAACTACTATGCTTCGGCAAAAACTCAGGAATTGACTTATGTGAAACAACTTCCAGACTGTTTTTGAGTCCAGCAGACGCTTTCAACAGCAATTAAGGGGGAAATTGATAGTTACATCTAGCTTTGCCTAAAACCGGTCTTGCAGAAGAGCAGCTAAGTTCTTTACTAGAATTTGTTTATCATATAAAAAAAATTGTTCTAAATCCATTAAAACTTTTGTTGAAAAAAGGGTACAATTTGTCTAAAAATGAGGTAGTGACTTTCACAGGCACGCGAAAAGTAACATATTGACAGTTCATTTGCCGCGAGATTCAAAAGTGAAGCATCTCATTCATGCTCAACTGCTACCACAAACATGCAAGTTGTTAACGGTTGGAAACCTATTCCGTTTTGACCGCATTTTTTGATTTCAACAGACAAAAAATGTCATAATTGCTAGCAAAATGGATCCATTACGTGTGGTTTGTTAACTTGAACAATTTAAATATTATCCTAAAGGAAAATGGTGACGGTCATTACTGATCAATGAGATTAACTTTCTAATTCATTAGATCATTTTTCCATGAAAAGTTATAATGGTTGTTTAAGTTGCTGGATTGAACGGCTTTTGCCATAATTTTTGTTGTTGAACATCTTTCAATTGCGAAAAAGAGTTTAGTGGAATTGATGTCTAGAGATCAAACAAAAAAACAAGCAATTTAAGATATAGATTTGTTGGCAGTGAATCTCTCAAACGTAAGTGTTTATATTAGGCAAATTACTAGTTCCAGTCAAAGTCAGCAAACAAATTTGTCTGAAAATTTTTCAAACTTTTCAACTGATAGTTTGCTACACTCACTCTCAAAAAAATTAGGTTCACCCGCACGGCGGCGAAACACAGAATAGGTTACTGAATACCACTCTACCAAATTTAATATTTGTCTTTTGCGCCCAAAATTCAAGTCAATAGAGTTCCTGAGCAAATTCTAGACTTGAATGAGAGCTTTTTGATTGAATATATCATTTTCTGCTTTAGAAGAGTCAGCCAACAATTTGTATAAGTATGTGGCAACCTTTCTATTCTGACAGTATTTCACCAAAAGCAGAAAATGCTTCTGTCTACTTTCAGGAGAAAAAACAGAGGCTCATAACCTTACTGTCCATTTGGTAACTAAATCATTGTGATATCGAGAAAATTGACAGTTATCCAAGGAACCATGGGGACGCTGGGAATAACCCTTCACTTAAAAGAATACACTGTTTTCTATTCCCACCATTAACATGAGAGGTAATCGAAGTCACACTTTACTGAAAGCCCTACATAGAGAAGATGCTTTAACGACTTCAAATAAAAAAATGCTTGCCCTCAAAATATACAGCTGAACTGAGATTTAAACTCCCGGCAGCACACATTCCAGACAAGGAAGTGGCTAAAATTGATTAGAGAAGCTTTGTTGAATCATTTTAAAAGACATAACCGATGAGACCAGTCTTCAAGTTTGGATGCAAAACTTCGTACAGATTCGAGAATATACACATAAATCAGTTATGATAATATGGAAAACTACTATGCTTCGGCAAAAACTCAGGAATTGACTTATGTGAAACAACTTCCAGACTGTTTTTGAGTCCAGCAGACGCTTTCAACAGCAATTAAGGGGGAAATTGATAGTTACATCTAGCTTTGCCTAAAACCGGTCTTGCAGAAGAGCAGCTAAGTTCTTTACTAGAATTTGTTTATCATATAAATAAAATTGTTCTAAATCCATTAAAACTTTTGTTGAAAAAAGGGTACAATTTGTCTAAAAATGAGGTAGTGACTTTCACAGGCACGCGAAAAGTAACATATTGACAGTTCATTTGCCGCGAGATTCAAAAGTGATGCATCTCATTCATGCTCAACTGCTACCACAAACATGCAAGTTGTTAACGGTTGGAAACCTATTGCGTTTTGACCGCATTTTTTGATTTCAACAGACAAAAAGTGTCATAATTGCTAGCAAAATGGATCCATTACGTGTGGTTTGTTAACTTGAACAATTTAAATATTATCCTAAAGGAAAATGGTGACGGTCATTACTGATCAATGAGATTAACTTTCTAATTCATTAGATCATTTTTCCATGAAAAGTTACAATGGTTGTTTAAGTTGCTGGATTGAACGGCTTTTGCCATAATTTTTGTTGTTGAACATCTTTCAATTGCGAAAAAGAGTTTAGTGGAATTGATGTCTAGAGATCAAACAAAAAAACAAGCAATTTAAGATATAGATTTGTTGGCAGTGAATCTCTCAAACATAAGTGTTTATAATAGGCAAATTATAAGTTCAAGCTAAAGTCAGCAAACTCATTTGTCTGAAAATTTTTCAACCTTTTCAACTGATAGTTTGCCTCACTCTCAAAAAAATTAGGTTCACCCGTACGGCGGCGAAACACAGAATAGGTTACTGAATACCACTCTACCAAATTTAAAATATGTATTTTGAGCCCAAAATTTAAGTCAATACAGTTCCTGAGCAAATTCTAGATTTCAATGAGAGCTTTTTGATTGAATATATCATTTTCTGCTTTAAAAGAGTCAGCCAACGATTTGTATAAGTATGTGGCAACCTTTCTATTCTGACAGTATTTCACCAAAAGCGGAAAATGCTTCTGTCTACTTGCAGGAGAAAAAACAGAGGCTCATAACCTTACTGTTCATTTGGTAACTAAATCATTGTGATATCGAGAAAATTGACAGTTATCTAAGGAACCAACGGAACGCTGGGAATAACCTTTCACACAAAAAATACACTGTTTTCTATTTCCACCATTAACATGAGAGGAAATTGAAGTCACATTTTACTGAAAGCCCAACATAGAGAAGATGCTTTAACGACTTCAAATAAACGAATGCTTGACCTCAAAATATACAGCTGAACTGAGATTTATACTCCCGGCAGCACACACGACAGCAGACAAGGAAGTGGCTAAAAATGACTAGAGAATCTTTGTTGAATCATTTTAAAAGACAAATTCGATGAGACCAGTCTTCAAGTTTGGATGCAAAATTTTGTTCAGATTTATGAATATACGCAAAAATCAGTAATGATAATATGGAAAACTACTACGCATTTGCAAAAACTCAGGAATTGATTTATGTGAAACAACTTCCAGACTGTTTTTGAGTCCAGCAGACGCTTTCAACAGCAATTAAAGGGGAAATTGATAGTTACATCTAGCCTTGCCTAAAACCGGTCTTGCAGAAGAGCAGCTAAGTTCTTTACTAGAATTTGTTTATCATATAAATAAAATTGTTCCAAATCCATTAAAATTTTCGTTATAAAAAGGGTACAATTTGTCTAAAAATGAGGTAGTGACTTTCACAGGCACGCGAAAAGTGACATATTGACAGTTCATTTGCAGCGAGATTTAAAGGTGAAGCATCTCATTCCTGCTCAACTGCTGCCACAAAAATGCAGGTTGTCAACGGTGGGAAACATCTTGCGTTTTGAGCGCGTTTTTGGATTTCAACAGACAAAAAATGTCATAATTGTTAGAAAACTGGATCCATTACGTGTGGTTTGGTGAATTGAACAGTTTAAATATTATCCTAAAGGAAAACGGTTTACGGTCTTTACTGATCAAGGAGATTAACTTTCAATTGCAATGGATCATTGTTCCATCAAATTGTATAATGGTTGTTTAAGTAGCCGGATTGAACGGCTTTTGCCATATTTTTGCTTTTGAACATCTTTCAGTTGCGAAAATGGGTTTAGTAGAATTGATATCTAGAGATAAAACAATAAATTAAAAACAATAAAATTAAAATATAGAATTAGTTGTAGTGAAGCTCTCAAACGTAAGTGATTAGATTAGGCAAATTATTAGTTCCAGTCAAAGTCAGCAAACTCATTTTTCTGAAATTTTTCAAATCTTTTCAACTGATAAATTGCTCCAGTCTCAAAAAAATTAGATTCACCCGCACAGCGAGACACAGAGTAGGTTACTGAATACCACTCTAGCAAACTTAACATTTATCTTTTGCGCCCAAAATTCAAGTCAATACAGTTCCTGAGCGAATTCTAGACTTTAATGATACTGAGCAGTTTAGTAATTCTCACAAAAGTGGACGCGCCTATTGAAGTAGTACTTCAGTTATGTCCCCAAACTGGCGCCATCATGAAAATACCGCAAGTTTTTCTCACTCTCCGGAGATGGAAATAAACAATTTGATTTTTGCGCCTGCTTCCACCGAAAAAGAACAGTTGCTCTCTCCTTCTCATGTTTCTTCTCAAAAACTTTTGTCTTGCTGTATTTTTCAAATATCGCGCCAAACTACCCGCACCAGAGTAATGTTAAAATTCCCAAACAACACCATCAACCCCAATCAAATCTCACTCGCGAGCGCAAATCTTTATCAACATTCACGCCGCAGCAACGGTACTCAGGAAAACGAACCATTGATAAAATGGTATCCTGAAAGTTGAACAAAAAGTTTTTAGCAGTAATGACTAACGTTATGAAGGAGGTGCGCAATTGTGTTTTCACGAAGAACTGAGCACGTCATGAACAAATCAACCCCTAACGTCATCCCTTTTGGCGTGATCTTATTGTCAAGAGCAAATGTCGCTGTGTAGAAGAACGGAATGCTCTATCAAACATTCTACGGGAATCGATTCTGGACAATATAAACAGCAGTTCCAAGGAAGCGCACAAAATCTTTGTTTGCCTCAATACGAATGGTGGCCATACATGCATCTCAAGATCCTTGTTAGCTCTCTCTCGAATACCCCCTCTGCAAGGATATTGGTACAAATGTTAAGCTTGTTTCGTCCTTGTTGTACTCTCTCAATCTCTCGTAAATTTGATTGTTCTGAACCATGAAAATAAACTGAATTTGATGGACCGTTCTATATTCTGTAAGGAAGAAGAAGAGAAAATATACTTTTTAGCATTTATTTGTTTTCCAAATAACCATCAGCGGAAGAAGATTTTTATAAAGTAAACCAACAAGGTGTAGTTATTTTTCTTGAAACCTATTTTCAAAGCCATTGTTCTCCTAAAACAAAAAAGCAGAATGTCTAGTGAGCAAAAAAGTAAATGAGATTGTGGTGGAAACAACATTGAAATTATAGAAGCACCAGCAAACAACCATTGAAGTATTAGTTTTGTTGAAAGGCTGATTCAAGCTGCAAAAAGAAGGCTAGCTTGAATAAAAAAGGAGAAAGAAAAAAACATATTTCATGTAAATTCAAGTTAATGTGCTATTTTATCAAGAACGAATATGCAAGCAGCATATTACCCAATTTTTGGCATGAGAAGCACCTTTCGGTAGAAAGTTTTTTACCCTCTGAGCGATATTACCTCTATACCAAAGTTGTTGCAATTGTCTCCTTAAAATGTTAAAAACTTTTGTTGAGACGTGGAAACAGTAAACAAGCATAGTTTGATTCAAGACTCTGCCCTGGCAGGAGAAATCGCGAAGTGTCATTGATTGAGTAGTTCCTGACAAAACCAGGAACAAAGTTCCTGAATAAAAAACTATGAATCGCTATTTGTCAGGATTGCGGAAGAGGGTAGGCCCTTTTTAATTGCACAACGTGGAACTCATTTGGATATAGCCCGCAAGTTCAATGCAATTCGACGCTCCAAGAGAACCTAGAGGGCTTTAATACTCTACTTGAGTGTTGTCGTTGGTGATTCCCAAGCGCATCACCTCTACCCTTGCATTCATTTATACCGCCATATGAATTAATTGTGTTGAGTATATCAACTTCTCATCTGAATGCTCTTTGTTTTGTTTCGCGGATTTGGTTCGTAATTTGGCAGTCACATTATAAGTTGTGCATACACAAGAAAAGTTCTTTCTTACAGAGAATTTCTTTACCATGGAAGCTCCTTGGTAAATATATTTAATAAAAGTTGTTTGTACAGGTGTTTGTACAGGTACGGTTCCTACGGAAAGGGAACTTGGAAACATATTTGGTCAACCCTTAGAACCCTAATATAAATAATTGTGGAAAGAATGGTATCCTGTATTGGTTTTTCTTATTGATGATAATTATTAAACCGGAAAACTTTTGAGTCTTTCTTACTATCTAACGTTAAATCGTTAAATAATAGAATTCAACTGCAGAAATCAACTTGCTAAAAACTAATTGTAAAACTTAAAATGCTTGATAAAAACTAAAAATAAACAAATAATCTTTATTAAATTAATTGCAGAAACTTAAATTTAACATACCAAGTGTCATAATAATGTGAACTAGGATTAAAATTTTGCAAACCGGGTTCAGATGAAACGATCAATACCATGCTCAATCGTCCTGGTAAAAAAATATTAAAAATGTCAGTAATTATTGATAGTTTTCAGTGCTTGTATAGTTACGACTCCTACGGAAATTGTTTTTGGAACCATAATTGGTCAGCCATTAGAACCCTGCTATAAATTATTGGGAATAGAAGTTTCTTATATGGTTTTTCTTAAAGATAATGGGTGTTAATACCGACAACTTTTGCCTTTGGTATTTATCTAATCTATATCACCATTTTCATGATATCTGTGTTAATTCTCTAATTTTTTCCGTTAAAAATTTTTTGGTAGTCTCTAATCGTTGAGAAATATTTTTTCTAACTTAGTTGGAGATAGATGCAAAAGACCATCAATCAGCAATTCTGATAAACTCTCTGTAGGAAACTTATGAAATGTAGTGTTTCTCATCTGAAATTAAATAGTGAAATTTTTACTGGAGTTAGACTCAAGTTAGGTTAACAAAGATCAGCCCTAAATCAGATAATCAAATAAAAGAATGCTGAGATATGATTTTCTCAGACAGAAATTTGTTGTCATAAAATAAAGTTCAAAAGTTGAAAAGGGTTTTGATGGCAGTTTTCGTTATACATGAACAAACGGATCGCAATAATGAAAAACAATTGGTTGTTCGAACGGTCAACTCTGTCAGTTTCGGATAATAATGTCTCATAACGTTTTTGGACCAGAAATTTTGTTTTATTGACCCCTTGCACATTCTTCACTCAAAAACAAGCCTCGAATGAAAGAAATTAGAAAAGGAGCACAGGTTAACTTTTGCCCATTGCTAAAACTAGCTGCTCATGTAAAATAGAAATATGGCAATTTGAAGCAAAAAGTTGTGAGTTCGTAAAATGTACAAAAATTTCAAAAAAAGTGTGAGCATTTAACCTTTATCAGATGATATCTGCCAATTAAAACAATTTTTTGCAGAAATCAGTTAATGATGAGTATCAATCAGTATGAAAGAAATCATTTCAATTTTTTTCGGGCAATTAGCTGTACTGAGCCGAAAGAAATTACAGTTTTTTTAATATGAGCATTCAAAAAAATGTTTTATGAATAAGTAAACAAGAGCCTTTTTCTGCTTTAAAATAGCTGAAAACTTACGACTATAGCCAAAAGATCTTAAGCCTTTCAAATATCAAAGATCTAAGAAAGATCTAATATCAAAGATCTAAGAAAGGACCTACGAAGATCATTTTGACTGACAAGACAATGGTAATGCAATTGACAATACAATGGCAAAACTCTCTTGAACTGTTATTTATTCAAATGGAATTTTTTTTCGGATTTGGGAAGTTTTCTTAGGTGAGGTAGTTTGGCTGCTCTTTTTCTATATTTGTATTCCGTAAATGCTTTGAATGGTGATACAAAGTCTCTAAGGTCTAAGGGATTTTTTCGCTTGCTTGAATCGATGAATCGGCTGCAATCAATTTTAATGTATTCTAATTACGTTTCAATGAAATATTTAAAATTTTAGTTTTTATGTTGTTTCTGTTTTTGTTTTCTGGTATTATCATTCCGTTCTGTCCATGAAGGGAACGTTGGACTTTCCAGGTAGCCGTCAATAAATCTTTATTTGGAATTTGTTCAGTAGTTTATGTCATGCAAATTATTATAATTTTTTGTCTTCAAAAACAATAACTTGCTTTTTGTCTAACTTATATTGTTTTCCCCGTCTATACATTAATGTGATTTGCAACAACTTCCAGTTAAACTAAATTTTATGAAATCAAGTGAATTTGGTTGTATTTTTTAACGGAATTTTTTGATCGGAACTGATTTTTATCATAAGGATAGCCTGTTCCTTTGAGATTTGTCCGGTTTTTGTATCTTGTCATTTAATCTCAAAAACGACATGTGGACGATTTCTTAAAGTTTGCAGTAAAAGTTGTTTGTTTTTTCATTTTTTGCTGTAATCACTGATACAATACCATTTACCTTTGATTACTTTCAGTAATTTTCTGAATCTAGCCTTCATTGGTATGTAATTAGTTGCGTTGTTCAATTTTGTCAAGATTTTGCTAACTGCAACAAATCAACAATTCTTTCTGTTTTCGTCTGTTGAAAACTATCAATTGTACAATGATGTCAAACCGGAATTACGTGTTTTCCTTATATTGCTATCTGTTTTTGCTTTTGACGCAATCATTTCTCAAAAGTTTTTGAACTCCGAAATTTTTTTGTGTTATGTTATCACTAGCTTTTTACAGAGCTATGATTCTCAATCAGTTGTTTAAATAAAATTGTTTTCCGAATAAGTTTGACATCATTATTTTCTTCATTTGAATGATGTCAATAAATTTGACATCATCATTCATTAAAAACAAAAATCTCTTTTATAAAGATTTTTCTGTTTCTGTTTGCGTTTGTTTCGCCTAATACGAAACCGTAAAAATTTTAAAAGTTTTGTTTATTGTTTATTTTTGGATTTTAATTTCAGGAAATTTGCTTGTTTTTTTCTAGTAATATTTCTTCCTCGACTTCAGTTACGACCATTTGATCGGGCGTTAAGAGATTAATAACCAAGATTTTGCTGAAATGTGACATTCTGTTGCTGAATTTCTGTTCTGTATGTATTTTTGGTGCGCTTTTTGTGAGGTTTGGCCAATTGATTGATAATATTTCGATTTAATGAAATGTTATTTGAGATGCGAAATTTCAACGAAATTAATACGGTTTAAGAAGTGGATATTTAGAATACTTTGTTTCTTGAAGGACCTTATTGTTTTGTAGTTTGGTCTGATTATATTACAAAAATTGAATTAGAATAACCTTTTTTGACAAAAATTAAGTTTCTACGTTTTTAGTAGGATTATTAACGCTTCATTAATTGATTCATCCCTATCATCTGCTAGGTAGATATTTAAGCCAAGAATGCGAATGAGCTAGGTCTGAACACTATGTGTGAACGTACATTACCAGGCCTCCTTGTTCCACAGCTGTTTTTTTTTCAAAAACGGCTTATTTTTCCTCCATGATGTGCTTAATTTTTATTAACAAAGTTAAGTTAACTAAAATGACAAGATCAATTAGTTAATATAAGGTTTATTTTTGATCAATTTATGGTTTTTCAACCAATTTTTGTTTCTTATAAGTTCAAAATTAATTTAATAAATTAACTAACTAATTGAAAAGTTTTATTCTCCTTGTAACACTTTCAAACCAGAAATTAGTCTTGTTATGTTAAATTACGAAATTTATCGAAAATCGGGTATTCCATGAACAAACTTTCCAACTAACCTGGTTGCTCATATTGTGGCAAAATTGCGTATTTCAGAAAGATATGCAGACAGAGAGGAGAGGAGAGAGAGAGAGAGAGAGAGAGAGAGAGAGAGAGAGAGAGAGGAAAGGAAAGGTGATTAAAGAAAGGTGATTAGCAATCTAAATGCTGAAACTCAAACAAAAGATTTGAAGGAAAGTAAAGAAAACTCTTGAGCTAGCAATTAAAAACAAAACAAAAAATGCGCACACTAATTGCAATGATATCATTTATTTAATGAACCTAAATATCACAATGAAAAGTATTTAGCTCATTTGCATATTGTTTTCAGGGTCTTTGAGCATATAATCGCATTGAATTATCGAAATATTTTTTGAGTAGCTTCTCCAATTTAAATTGTTGTTTTAAGTTATAAGAAGTTTTCTACGGGTAACGTTTTTAAAAACTTATAATTGCTAACCTAACTTAAGAGCACGGTTATATTGATTTTATTTCATTATACATTATCAGACCAGACAAAATTCTGGCAAACTTTGACAAGATTTGGCAAGAACTTCGCAAGACCCTTGCAAGGAAGTTGTTCATCGTTCAGAACTTTTGCAAGTTGACAACCTGTTTTTGAAAACATTGGGGAAGAAGTATGGCTAAATGGTTAAATGTTTAAGATACCTGATATCAACTCATCAAATCGGGACACTCCAATTGCCACTCTATAGCACTCGTTGAATTCAGTAAGACACAGATGTTCTTTTTAGCAAATCAATTGACAATTGTCAACTAGTTGAGTGAGCGGTTTCAAGGGAAAATGAGGGCTGCGGTCCTTCAATTACTCTGTTAAACAATTTACCCGACAGGTTCAAAAATTGCTTCTCACTTTTGCCAAAAGGAAAACAAAGAGGATTGTATTGCGTTCAAACATAATTTCCCTATCCTGCTTATCAAAATTCTAGGCCCAGTTCTCTACCAAACGAAGCAGAGATAGGAAGCAGAAGTTCATGATTCGTAATCCAAATTTGGTTGAACCTTAATTCAGGACAAAGGCGTATATATCAACGAGGTGAAAACAAAAACAAAGAGGCTCGATAATGTGCGCTCGCACAAAAAAATTCCGATCCCGCTCATTTTCACCTTAATTGTCTACCAAATGAGGCAGAGATAAAAAATTAACACATCAACATATCGTTCAACAAACTACTAAAGAAATAAACAATCTACCTTAGAGGGCCTATGAGACCTGTGACTACCATAATATGTCACACAAATATTAATTACGGCCAAAGCTCGGTGCTCCTTTTTTGAAAAAAATTAATAGCGAAATCAAAATGGCATCAGATAAAACTTATACAAAAAGATTAATCTGTTTTTTATTAGAAAAAAATATGGCACTTTTCCTCAATGCGACTTGGTAACAAGTCGACGAGAAATGAGCAAAAGAGCAAAGTTTAATAGAACATAGCTTTTTTGAAAAGAATTAGTTTCAAACTGATTAGAAACATTATGCATCAAATGAAATCATTGAGAGATTCTTTTATAACTCCATAGAGAGCGATAGAGATATTTTCATCATCTAGGATATGCCATACGATCTCAAATGAACGACAAATACAGGCAAAAATGAAAAATTTGTACAAAAAAATTGCACGAAAATGATGTCCCAGCAATTTAAACATAAAGCTGTTCCCTGAAAACATTAAACATCCTTAATTACGTGTGTTTCAAATGACCAGAAGATGATCCATTTTTGTAATAATGTGACAACAGAACAACAACCAACAAAAATGGGCTGGGCAAATATGGAAAAATCACGAATATTTTATGAAAACTGGTTGTACCAAGAACAAAAACCATTTAAGGAAAATGAAACCATTATAAAGAGTAAGCAGTGGTTCAGTAGATAAGTGAAGTGAATTGTCTATAGAGATGCTATGCTGCAAGTTAACAGAAATAAGATTGCCGAATCTCAAAAATCGATTGTCTTTATGAAACGAATACTTTCATAGCCAACGTAAGCTTTCCACTAAAAGAGTAGATGGTTTATCTTGCAACTTATTGGAAAAATAACACCGATGGTTTTTAGTGAGACTAAATTATAAGACAGTTAAAAACAGAAAAAACCAGCTAAACTAAGAAATTTCACAAATAACACTAAGAAACCACAGTGTGGAAGCCATGGAATTTGTAAAATAGTATCCGGGCGAAAACAAAATCTTCATTTGCATCTCTTTTGATCATCATAGAGTCTTTTTGTACAATGACCATTACGGAATGACAGCAAAAAAAAACAAAATTATGAAGTACATAAATTTCTCAAAATGCTTCTGAAACAAATTGTCTAAGCCCTGATGACATCAGTCAAAACGTTTCAAGAACAGTAAATATATTGTTTGGTTTAGCAAAAAATTAGAGAGCTCTCAATAATTGGGCTAAATTTCGAAAATGATACAACATTTTAAATTATATAAAAAAGCAAACCAGAACAAAGAGGAATAATTTGAAGAATAGTTTTACTCTTATTTTAGAGATTTAATTTGAAATCAATAAAAAAATTAGCTATATACCAATATCAGTCATTAAGTTCATTGATGTATCAAGAATTGGCCACTGAGACTTTTAATTACACACAATTTGGCATACGACAACAAAAGTTAACAACAAATTGAGGGTAAAAATTAAGAAAACTCTACCAAATTCTGCAAGACAACGGAGTCACAGCACGTAGAACCATTGGTATGGAAACAATAAATATAATCAGTTACAAATTTTTTGAAGCTTTTTTTAGTTAGATTGTTAATTAAAGTGACAAATTACCAAAGATCCAAAAACATCAGCGAAAATGGGCAACTATGCAGAACAATCGAAGAAAATTTTTGTTTGAAAAATTATTCTGGTAGTACCAAAAAACCCAAAACGTTCTGTTGGAAATATCCGCCTCGAAACTAGGTTATGTTTTATAAGAAAGAAAGTTCGACCTGTTTTTTTCTGAGAAAAAAGTTTACGAATATGCTATAAAAAATGACAAGTTTGAAATGTCACTGAAATTTCCTTAAAATAGTTACGTTCAATGACATAGTTAACAACGGAATGCTTGGTATAAGTTCAGTGACACCTATTGCGGAGGCCATTTGGACCTTTGAATGGTTAAACGTGATAAGAATCCTTGATAATATCAAACCTATTCTTGATTTTGGCGCACACCCATCATCAAACCACCCAAGTGTTCCAAGTGCTTGCGAATTTGACCAATTGTTGAGTGAAAATTTTTAAATATTAAAAAAGACGATACAATTTTTATAACTATTGAGTTAAATCTGCAAAAAAGGCAAAACTCACTTTCAGTAGGTTTTAATGGGGCGCCTAATTTCAACTAGTGTTCTTTTGGCGATAGAGGAGTCTGTGTCAACGTTTCTGGGTCGCTACGTCTCGCAAACTTTAACAAACTGGACCAAAATAAACACATTTTGATGATATAAAATTTTAAAAATTTTAGCCCAAAAAAACTTCAATCAAACAATTCATCAACGCTCATCTGTCTCTAAGGGTAACAATAACACTCTACCGTTCAAAATTTTGACTTAATTTTTTTTATTAGCCAAACTGTGCCAAATTTCTGCAAAAAATTACTGAAAATGTGAATAAAAACTGTCAAATGTTCAAAAAACTTTAAACCTCAATGACTCCCTGAAAAAAATTCGAAAAAATCTTTTTTTATTCAATATTCTAGGATGCACGTGCTCTTTAACGATACCACTCACAACTCTCTACGATCAATATATCGACTGGCCAAAATTGTCTGAACAAAAAAATCAGCTGAGTATATCGTTTATCTCTCCCCACAAAAAAGGGGCAATTGGAACAATAATGTGTTATGCAAAATGCTTCCATCAAAAAATTAAATTTACTCGTATAGCAAATTTTCAACTATGAAATTTTCAGGCGAGAATACCAAAATGAGATTCTGAATTCGAAATTATTTGTCTTCGCGATCAATACTTAAATGATCATGTTTTTCTGTTAACAAGATTTTATAAATATCTAGATGGGACGATAACTTGAATTTAACTTTAATTTAATTTAGAATTTGCCTTTCTGTTAAATGAGTGCATGAGTCACTTAAAAAAATGTTTAAAAAAATGTTAAATCCATTAACATTATTAAAAAAAATGTTAAATCCATACAGAACGCAGTTAAAGATCTCACGTACAAAAATTCGTCCGACGAGTGGTAGAATACGCCGATAAAAGTTTCTTTTCCAGTTTTCGATGGGTGTTCAGATGTTATTTACAAAATTAGAGGAAGAAAAAAACTTACAAAATTAGGCAGGGTAAGTCGTGAAACACAATCAAATAATTTGAATAAAATAAAGAACTAACTATCAGAAACCTTACAAGAATAGCCAGTCACCAAATTGTAATAAAAAACATTTCTTCGTTTTTTGTCGAACCCAAGTGTCGTTAATCGTTACGCCGCAGAGGTATGACCAAATCGTCACGGAACATTTGCCCGATCTGCGTATCTCTTTTCCGTTTTTCTTATGTTAATACATAGAAAATGCAACAAAAATGAGAAAAATATATACTTTAGCAAAAAGAGGCACAATTGAAGGGAATTAAGCAACCCATGTTCCCAAGAATGTCCAATTTTTAACCGTGAATTTGAGATACAACAGTGTATCCTACTTTTCGCGCGCTACGTTTCACGAATCCGCTCGATTTATCTTTCTCTTTTTTGCGCGCAAGGTAACTCTGTTTCGCACAGACTGAATCTATTTTCACCCCAAATGTATCTAGAATCCGCAATTAAGCATAACTTAATGCACGTTTGTTAATTGATAGGAATTAAGTGATTAAAAGTGGTCAACAGGTAAAAAATACATCATATAGGCTCAAATTTATCAAAATGATCTTATTTAATGTGAGTTGTAGGTCGTTAAATGGAGTTGGGCAAAGCTTTTTTAAGGGATTTTTCACAAAAAATTTAACAAACAAATTAATTTCTGGAAAACACTTTTTTATTTTCAGGGTGATGGAAATTGAAAATAGCGTCAGCTGATATTCCTGACCGTCGGCCAATTATTTTTTATGCTTTTTCAATCTTTTATATGTATTCAAGTATCTTTTTTCTGAGGTTAGTTATTAAAAATTGACAAATAAACTAATTTCCAAAAAGTAGTTCTTTTTTATGCTGTCTTGTTGTATTGGCTAATTCATCCAAAAACCTAGCATTTAAGTAAATGTTTCTATCTACAAAACGAAGGTTTGTCCTGTACCAAATTATTAACACCTCTTATTTTGCCATAACAAGATAAGATAGGACAGATGAATATTTTGGTAAAAAATCGCACAAAATATGAGTCGGTTGCTGTTTTTTTTTGTGCTAAATTTGATTTAATGATTGATTTGCATTTGAGTTGAGCAATTGAATTGTAAAATTGAAGTTTTTCAATATAATTGCGTCTATCTAGATCTTCACAGGTCTTTAGCATTTTTTTCCGGAAATTCCTCAATCTTGCGTCTGTTTTGGATGTCCATTTTTTCCTAAAAAATGCCTCCATTGCTTGGCCACATTATGCGTCTTTTTACTGGTATACAGGGGTCTCTTAATTGTGGAATCAACTTTATTGCGCCTATTTACAGGTATATAGGTGTCTATTGATTATTTACGTCTATCGCAAATGTACAAGTGTATAATAATTTTAAATATTCCGTCCTTTTGGTGTATATGCAGCAATAATACTGGAAATAAAAGGGTTGATATCACATATAAAATGACATCTACTAAAAACACAATAAAAATCAAAGTTCTCAACCAATTTTTTTTGTCGCGTGATTAATCCTATTTTTAATTGACTACAAAAACTTCAAATTATTTTTGAATTCCCAAAAATGCGCTTTTGATTAGGCACAATTGCGAAGATCGAGACATATTCATTGCAAAAAAGATTCTTAAAATGAGCGGAAACAATCAGTTACAATCATTGTCTCCTAATTTCGTTCATTTTATGTATCTTTTTTTTAGTGCAGTTTTTACTAAGGCAGAAATTTTGAGAATTATTTCTGCATTGTAATGATGTTATCAGAACCAAAAACCGGCAATAAAATTAAATTAGTTATCTTTGGAAGATAAGCAATTTTATTCGAAACATTACAACAAACCCAGGGAAGATCCAGAAACCTACTGATCCCAAAGCAAAAGCGTCAAACTCAATGAAACCCATTACACACAAACAGAAAACGTTACATTGTTTCAAACATTCTTTATGAAGAATTCAAAAAAATTCCATTATAATATTAAATGACGAGACAAAAAGTTTACCAAATACGCGTAAAAGTTGCTGATATTCTAAGAAAGCAAGGGTTTTCAAAGCCACAAAATGCATCAGCTATGAGAAGAAAGTTAATGAAATTTAACAGTCTCCAATTTAGCCCCCTTTCGTCAAAATAAATAAATTGCCGGAAAACAAAAATGCAGAAAACTTGCAAGACTCAAGAAATTACCCTATATGCAGATAAATAGCGCCAAAATTACTCAAAAGTTAGCTACCCAAGGATGAATTAAATTTGTATAATGAAATTTTTCATACATTTTGTAAAGCAGCTAGCTCCTTCCGAATTTTCATTCTGCCACAAAGCGACCAAACACAAAAAACAAGTGAGTAACAACTAATTAAGACAAGATTCAGAAGATTACATACTATTGTTTAAATGAATTAGCTCGTAATTATCAATTGTGGTAACAAACAGAAACTAAAAACTATTAGAGGACTATTAGAGAAAAACTAAAATCTTTGTATCGGGTATTGTTGAGACCTCGACACAAACGATGGACCCAAAATTGTGCACAACAATCGGAGCCCGACATCTCAAATTAAAGACATCAAAGAGATCACTTATGCTGCACTAAAAACAAGACAAGTGTAATAATTAATGAGACAAAGCAACAGGTCTTAAAATTCGGCAATAAAAGCGTACATTTTAAATGTTTAAAAGAACTAAAGTGAACAGTTTAAATGAAGTAAGTTTCAATATCAAAAATCTTCAACAATCAAAAGAAAGCAATGAACTGAGAACCATTTATACGTTAACTTAAGCTTCCTTAAATTGTGAAAAATACCTCTTACTAATATTATTAAATGATAAAACGAAATGAACGGTTAAATTGAGTTTTTTCATAATAATTGCTTCTTTTTAGTATTTTACTGGTATCTAGCATTTCATTCTGGAAATCCATCAGTTCTGCGTCTGTTTTGGATGTCCATTTTTTGACAAATCCCTTCTTTGCTCGGCTAGTTTTGCGTCTTTTTACTGGTGTATGGGGGTCTGTTAGTTTTCGAGTCATCTTTTTTGCGCATATTTACAGGTTTATAGGTTTCTATTAATTTTTTTGTCTATTGACAGATTTACAGGTGTCTAATAGTTTTTAGAATTCCATCCTGGTGGTGTAATTGCAGCAATGACACTAAAAAGGAAGAAGGTTGACATCACATATGAAATTACATCTACTAAAAAACAACAAAAATCAAATTTCTAAACAAATATGTTTTGTCGCGTCGTCAATTCTATCTTTAAATCAGTTTAAAAGCTTCAAATCACTTTTGCATTCTCATTTAAAAGTTTTAAATTACTTTTGCATGCTGAAAATCGCGCTTTTGATTAGGCTCAATTGCGAAGTAGAGACAAAATTTTTGCAAAAAAAGATGTCCGAAATGAGCGGATACGTGTTAGAAGACTTGTCACTTATTTTACCAAATTGAAGTATCTCAATTTCGCAAAAATGGCGCGGCCCTTTTTTGCGAAAAATAAGATACAAAGTTTCTCTCCTAAAATCGGTCAATTTCTCTATCTATTTTTCGTGCGGTTTTTACAAAGGCACAATTTTTGGGTTCACTTCTGCATCGTAATGCTGTTATCAGAACCAAAAACTTGCAAAAGAAATTATACTTGATTTCTTTAGAAACTATGCACTTTTAGTCGCAGCATTACAACAAATGCAGGAAAGATCCAAAATCTTACTAATCTCAAATCAAAGAGCGTCAAATTAAATGAAACCCCTTATATGCAAACAGAAACCATTACATAGTTTCAAATATACTTTATGAGGAATTCGAAAAAATTCCATTATAATATTAAATGACGAGACAGAAAGTTTAGCAAATACAGGTAAAAGTTGCTGATATTCTAAGACAGCAAGGGTATACAAGGCCACAAAATCCATCAGCTATGAAGTGAAAGTTAATGAAAATTAACAGTCTTCAATTTAGCCCCCTTTCATAAAAAAAAATTAGGTTACCGGAAAACAAAAAATGCAGAACACTTTTAAGACTCAAGAAATTACTCTCGATGTAGACAAATAGCGCCAAAATTGCTCAAAAGTTAGCTGCCCAGTGAGGAATTAAATTTGTATAATAAAATTTATCATACTTTATGTAAAGCAGCTAGCACCCTTTCGAAATTTCATTCTGCCACAAAGCGATCAAACACAAAAGGCAAGTGAGTAACAACTAATTAAGGCAAGATTCAGAAGATTTCGAGCTTTTGGTAAAATGAATTTGTTCGTAATCATCAATTGTGGTAACAAACTGAAACTAAAATTTATTAGAGGAAAAATTGTATCGGATATTGTCGAGACCCCGACACAAATGATGGACCCAAAAATGTGCACAACACTCGAAGCGCTACATCTCAAGTTAAAGGCATCAAACAGATCACTTGTTTTGCCCTAGAAATTAGACAGGGCTATTAAGCTACAGGTAGGAAAATACGGCAATAAAAGCGTACAGTTCAATTGTTGCATTTTTTGAAATGTTCAATTTCAATGTCAAAAGCCTTCAGCAATCAAAGAAAGGCAGTCAACTGAGAACCATTTATACGCTAACTTAAGCTGTCTTAAATCGTGAAAAATACCTCTCACTAATGAGATTATGTGATAAAATACAAAATGAACAGAAAGTTAATTCAAAACATATAGACAGTGTCAGCGCCATAAAAAGTGATGAACTGATGAAATTCTAAATGTGCACTTAGACCTCATCACTTTGTGATTGAGACAAGTTACTAATGAGATTAACAACAACAAATTAAAACGAACAAAGTTTCTGTTAAAACAAAAATTCATAAAATTTAAAATCTTACGTTTTTAATTTATGAAAATCCATGCATAAAAAACACTTGCTGCCCATTCATCATTTCTGATAAAAGCATTTATCAGCCATCGGATCATATGAGTGAGTTTTAGCCTTATCCATGAGAACATCAGAAAAAATCCAGCGAAAACAGATCAAGTTGACACTAATACAAAATTGTACCCCTAAAAAGCAGCTTATTGTTACATTTGGCGAGAAAAATTTGAACAGGTCTAAAATAAAGAAAAACAAAGCCTCAAAACAACTTCACTCTTTTGAATTTCAAAAACCACAGCAAGACCAATAATAATTTTTCTATGTCCTGTAGGACGGCTATTCAAAACACAAAAAACTCCAGTTATTTACAATATAGAGCAAAGTTAATCTGAAATTAAGCACAGTGTAACGGCGGCTCTCTTATCAAAGTCAAGGAAAACATTTCATAGCCCAGTTCGTTTCAGCGGTTTCAAATCTGTCCGGATCTTGTGATTTTGCAGTTAACTTCTGTGAACTGTATTATCCGCTATAATGTAGCTTACCGTTGCATTACTTGTTGCTCAATTAGTCTCAATAACTAATTGCGCAGCTTTGCTGTATAACAAATTGTTTCTCTCAGAAGAACAAAATAACTCAAATTGGAACAATCAAATTTTGCTGGAGTTTTTGTTAATAACTCAAAATATAAATCGAAATTTCAAATTATCTCTAAGTACTACAGTCCTTAGCAATAGGCATCTCTATTGAAGACAATATTGACTAACCAGTTTAATTAAGTAACCAAAAAGGGGGAACGCAAAGAAAATTGTTATCTGAGTTTCCAACTATTCGCTTCAATAACTATTTTCTAGATTTCAAATGGCCTCAATAACGCCAATATTGAAACTACGCTAGGCTTGATTAAAGTCAGTAAGAGCAACTGACTATGTGCTTTGCACAAAGTTTCTCTCAGTTAGGAACTTTGTTCTTCAGAAAGTATGTTTCGAGAATATCAAAGTTAATTATTTTTTCATAAGTCAAAGTTAAGTTATAACTGTTCAATTACTAACATTATCTACAAAAACAAGACACGATAACAAGTAATTTTCCGCTCAAAAAGTGGACTTCAATATGCACTGTATGTTAGTTTAATATAACCAAAATTGCGAATTTCAACTGAGTTTCAACTGATTTTTGGTAATATTTCAAGCTCTATTTATACTACCTTACATGTCAAAATTGCATCTCTGATTGGTTTTAGATCACTGCGTCGTAAGATTCTCTGAATACACTCTGCGTTTGGGGTCCGAGATACCTTATACGGTGCCCTGCACTCTATGAATTGGTAAGAAAATCGCAAAATTCATCGAATCTGGCATACCAAGTTGGGTATATCTTACCCCATTTTGCGTGATTGTGAACACTTGAATACGTAGCAGTAACAGTGTGCTTCGAGTGTGAGTTTCAGTTTAACTTCATGTATGACGATTGTGTACTAATAATAGTTACTAAATATAAATGTTTAACAAAGTGAACAAATCCGTATGGCTTCGATAGAATGTCGCATTATATTTCGCTTGTCATGCTATTCTGGCTCCGATGCTTGAAATGGCCTTGAAGCGCAACTCAATTTGGTTGTTGAATTAGCAAGCTCAGCCACAACAGAAAAATGACAATGAAAGCGAATAAAATTGCCGTAAATTGACAATTTTTCACCAGAATTTTGAACCTCAACAAAACCGACCAAAATTGTTTGGGAAGTTCTCTGTCTGACATGTTTTCGAATAATCTACACAGAACTGATTCTGATAAATATTTCGATGTGCCAAAATTTACCCAAAAAGGAACAGTTGAGCATATGGAAAACTGAGATGCGAAAGTATTTTAATGCAGATCAAATTTCGATAACCTGCCAACACTTCAAAAACCTGTTTTTTTTAGATAATAATTAAACACAAGTAATCTTATTTATTAAAATTGCACCTGAACCACGCAACTCTCACTTACATACCTAATGTTAAGGTTCTAATGGTAGCATTTTAATATTTCGTTTAAAAATGCCAAAATCGTCTTCTCAAACGCCTCTAAAACAACACAGGTTGATTTTATCTCTGAAAAATTGCTGTCAATTGAACGTATTGTACAGCAGTAAAATCAACTTTAAGCAATCGAAATGCAAATAAATTTGAAGCATCTGAACTTCTTGATTAAATGGCTGAATTCCAGTCATAAAAATCAATTTTTGCAAATTATGCAAAAATCATGAAAAATTTTGGAAATTTTCGGGAAGAAATAAGATCGAAAAGACTGACAGATTTCAAGTTAATAGCAACTGACCATAGATAATATGTTATGGGACCTATTGATTGCTCAAATCTCTTAAGCCCCGACCAAACGTTCAGAAATCGATAATACCCAAATAACATTGGAGCCCAAATTTGCTGCTAATGAGAATTACTAATAGAGCTACGCTTCCGCGCCAAGCAAAAAGATTTCTCTTGTAAGAAGTATTTGTACCTGTTTTGTTCAGTATTTCACACATACTTTTACATTTAATTCAAGTTTTTAGCAAACTTTATTTTACAGCGTTGTATAAAGAGACCGATTTAAACATCAAACTTCTTGAAAAATTCCTAAGACGCCTTAGGGCAAGCTTCTGTAGAAAATTATGGCTAGGCCTGTTAGTTGAAATGGTTTGTCACTTTTTGCTTATCAAATCGTTTCCCACGCCTATTCCTGAAAAACTGAGTCAATTGTCAGATATTATTTTAATGTCAAAATTAAGTAACAAACTACCGTAACCTGATACCGAAGGCAGCCACAAAATGGGTCTAAATAAGTTCGAAAGCAGTTCTGGTAATCCATCGGCAATTCAAGCTCAGCTTGTGGTGTCAGCTCTAATTACGCAAGAATTACGGAGAAAAGATCTGAATCCAAAACTAGTGTCTCTTAATAAAATGTACTATAGAAATCATTTGGGTCCTTATTTAAAAAGTACAAGACTTATCCGACGAGAAGATTTTAGCAACTCGTGCCCTTTTTCATATTGATGTTTACGGCCATGGATACGTCATTTGGCGGCATTTGTGTTGTCAGTTGTCGAAGAGTTCAATAATAGACTTAGCGGCTACTGCGTATCTTCCTTTTGGCGATTGAATTTTACTTATTCCTGTCTTTCCTCTTCTTTCTGACTTGTTCTCTTTTTAATATGTGAAACATTTATGTGTTTTATTTTTCCTAAGTTGTTTGTTTGAGAATGTCTTCTGCCTTCGTATTTATAACTTCAGAGAATTTGAATGATTCCTGGTTTTTTTGTATCCAACTTGTTGCTCTTGCCGCCAGTATTTTCCCTTAATGACACCAATCACTTTGGCCGAAGTTCGAAACCAATGTCCATGGCAATTCATCTCCGTCAAAGAGTAGTCCGATCAACGGGTACGACCTCCAGATTCTGAACTCCGGATTCGACCTTCAGATTCTGAGCTCCGAGTTCGACCTCCAGATTCTGACCTCCGGATTCGACCTCCAGATTCTGACCTCCGGATTTGGTCTGCAGATTCCACCTCCAAATCCTAAGATTCAGAAATTTGCTGTAGTTACACTAAATGGCTTCAAACTCATTTTCAAACTCAGAATATAAAAACTGAATGATTCAATTCAATTTTTTCCTTCGAATTTATTAAAAAACGTTAAAAAATGTATTTTATTCATGAGAGCATGAATTTATATTTCACCAAAAGTTCATTTTCACTATTAGATTTATTTACGGAGGAAAGAGAGAGAGAGAGAGAGAGAGAGAGAATGAGTGAGTGAGTGAGTGAGAGAAAGAGAGAGAGAGAGAGAGAGAGAGAGAGAGAGAGAGAGAGAGAGAGAGAGAGAGAGCGGTATATTGCTTACCTATCTGATTAAACGCGGATAATTATCTCCGAACGGACGCGAATAAAGCTCCTGAACATAACGCAAACATTCTATAATTAACTCGTCACATATGAAAGTCAGCGCACAATTAATCATGCGCAGATGAATACCAGTGCATGAATTTTTTTATGCGCATAGCATGCCTCATTAAATAAGATAAAATTCTGACTATAAATTATAAAGTGGGACATGAAGAGAGTAATGGGAAGGGGAAAACAGAATGATTTTTGTCATGATTCAGCGCTGATGTGATCTGCCACTAAGCTCCGGGCAAGGACTTGCAGAACTATATCCTAATTTATACTTAGCGCTGGCTAATCTTAAACCTCTGAGGGAACATCTATTGTTATTGCTTCTTCAGAGCTAAAATTAATATTCAAAAAAATGTCGGGCCTTTTCGACTTATGCCTCCGAGTGCGTTATGCACCACCGATTAAAGAGCGCTTGCTGCTGGATAGTAAATTTTATGCAAAACTATGGCACGTGTTGGGAGGGGAATAATATGCTTCCACAAGGCTGGGGAGTGCAAATAAAAATAATAATATGCACACACTAAGCTGGGGAAGTAATACAAACGGAAAAAATCTGAAATTTTTAGATTCCCTCCCTCCAATTATCTTACATTTTTTCGAAAGAGCTAATATTTTTCCAATTGTAAGCACAGAGGACGCAATTTTTCTTTTTTAATTACAGTTTAAAACTTTATAATGGTAAAGGACATATTTTTTGTCGAATGATGTTTAGTTTACAAGCTTTTTACAGAGTTCACCAACATACAAGTGGTCGTCTGTTGTAGCAAAACTGAAAAGTTTTTCTTCCCCTATCCCCTTATCAATTGACTAAATGTTAGGGCAGTTGATTCTGGTTGAGAAAAATGAGCTGCAAAACCTGAAAAATGCATATTAGTGTTTATCGCATGAAAAAAAAGCTGAATGATAGAGCGTTTGTCTGCAGACAAAACCAAACGATGGTCATAGTGAGCTCTTAGAAGCTTTTTATGTAGTTGTACCTCATCTGATACTGTTAGAGACATTTTAATGTTAATGTTATTTCAACGTAAATTTCCAAATAGACGATCAATTTGATAACCTTAATTTTCCTGTGCTGTGAAGAAACATGTAAAAGTTGTCATAGAAAAACTAGACCTCATTCTAAAAGCTGTATCGCAATTTATAACAGTATTTTTAAAAGGCGTCGAGCATTGTTGACATTTTTAAAAATGAAATTGAGGTGGAAAATCTAATTTAATCACAAAAATCACAACAACAACAATTTTCAATAGAAACTGTTCCATTGTTGGCAAAAAATAGAATTATTTGGGTGTCGTCTTCACAAAAGCCGTGGAAAAGTAACAAACTACCATAACCTGATACCGAAGGCAGCCACAAAATGGGTCTAAATAAGTTCAAAAGCAGTTCTGGTAATCCATCGGCAATTCAAGCTCAGCTTGTGGTGTCAGCTCTAATTACGCAAGAATTACGGAGAAAAGATCTGAATCCAAAACTAGTGTCTCTTAATAAAATGTACTATAGAAATCATTTGGGTCCTTATTTAAAAAGTACAAGACTTATCCGACGAGAAGATTTTAGCAACTCGTGCCCTTTTTCATATTGATGTTTACGGCCATGGATACGTCATTTGGCGGCATTTGTGTTGTCAGTTGTCGAACAGTTCAATAATAGACTTAGCGGCTACTGCGTATCTTCCTTTTGGTGGTTGAATTTAACTTATTTCTGTCTTTCCTCTTCTTTCTGACTTGTTCTCTTTTTAATATGTGAAACATTTATGTGTTTTATTTTTCCTAAGTTGTTTGTTTTAGAATGTCTTTTGTCTTCGTATTTATAACTTCAGAGAATTTGAATGATTCCCGATTTTTTTGTATCCAACTTGTTGCTCTTGCCGCCAGTTTTTTCCCTTAATGACACCGATCACTTTGACCGAAGTTCGAGACCAATGTCCATTGCAATTCATCTCCGTCAAAGAGGAGTGCGATCAACGGGTATGACCTCCAGATTCTGAACTCCGGATTCGACCTCCAGATTTTGAGCTCCGAATTCGACCTCCAGATTCTGACCTCCGGATTCGACCTCCAGATTTTGACCTCCAAGATTCAGAAATTTGCTGTAGTTACACTAAATGGCTTCAAACTCATTTTCAAACTCAGAATATAAAAACTGAATGATTCAATTCAATTTTTTCCTTCGAATTTATTAAAAAACGTTAAAAAATGTTTTTTATTCATGAGAGAATGAATTTATATTTCACCAAAATTTCATTTTCACTATTAGATTTATTTACAGAGGAGAGAGAGAGAGAGTGTGAGTAAGAGAGAGAGAGAGAGAGAGAGAGAGAGAGAGAGAGAGCGCGGAAAATTGCTCACTTATCTAATTAAACAGGGGTAATTATCTCCGAACGGACGCGAATAAAGCTCCTGAACATAACGCAAACATTCTATAATTAACTCTTCAAATATGAAAGGCAGCGCTAAATTAATCATGCGCAGATGAATACCAGTGGATGAGTTTTTTATGCGCATAGGATGGCTCATTAAATAAGATAATATTCAGACTATAAATTATAAAGTGGGACATGAAGAGAGTAATGGGAAGGGGAAAACAGAATGATTTTTGTCATGATTCAGCGCTGATGTGCTCTGCCACCAAGCTCCGGGCAAGGACTAGCAGAACTATATCCTAATTTATACTTAGCGCTGGCTAATCTTAAACCTCTGAGGGAACATCTATTGTTATTGCTTCTTCAGAGCTAAAATTAATATTCAAAAAAATGTCGGGCCTTTTCGACTTATGCCTCCCAGTACGTTATGCACCCCCGGTTAAAGAGCGCTTGCTGCTGGATGGTAAATTTTATGCAAAACTATGACAAGTGTTGGGAGGGGAATAATATGCTCCCACAAAGCTGGGGAGTGCAAATAAATATAATAATATGCACACACTAAGCTGGGGAAGTGATACAAACGGAAAAGATCTAAAATTTTTTAGATTCCCTCCCTCCAATTATTTTAAATTTTTTCGAAACAGCTAATATTTTTCCAATTGTAAGCACAGAGGACGCAATAATTCTTTTTTAATTACAGTTTAAAACTTTATAATGGTAAAGGACATTTTTTTGTCGAATGATATTTAGTTTAGAAGCTTTTTACAGAGTTCACCAACATACAAGTGGTCATTTGTTGTAAAAAAATTGAAAGTTCTTCTTCCTCTATCCCCTTATCAATTGACTAAATGTTAAGGACAGTTGATTCTGGTTGAGAAAAATGAGCTGCAAAACCTGTAAAATGCATATTAGTGTTTATCGCATGAAAAAAAAGCTGAATGATAGAGCGTTTGTCTGCAGACAAAACCAAACGATGGTCATAGTGAGCTCTTCGAAGCTTTTTATGTAGTTCTACCTCATCTGATATTGTTAGAGACATTTTAATGTTAATTTTAATTCATCATATATTTCCACAAAGACGATGAATTTGATAACATTAAAGTTCCCGCGCCGTGAAGAAATATGTAAAAGTTGTCATAGAAAAACTAGATCTCATTCTAAAAGCTATATCGCAATTTATAAAAGTATTTTTAAAAGGCTTCTAGGAATGCTGACCTTTTTTAAAATGAAATTGAGGTGGAAAATCTAATTTAATCACAACAATCACAACACCAACAATTTTCAATCGAAACGGTTCCAAGGTTGGCAAAAAAGACTTATTCGGGTTTCGTCTTCACAAAAACCGGGGAAAAGAACGGAAATATGAGAACTGCACAGAACTGAACAATCAACCCCAAATTTAATTGATGGTCACTCTCAGATTGGCTGGTTTGTTAGTGAAAGAAAGCGGATATCATTCCCATAACCCGGGTTGACCGCCAAAACTGTTTCTTGGAAACCATACGTAAGTTGTGTACGGTTGTATGGCTTCTTTGATACCATACATAAGACCATAAAAACTTAAAGTTGATATCAAATGACGTCTTCTGTATCACGTAATACAACGAATTTATCGTAGATGCCATTGGCCTTCAGCAAAAAAACTCTATGGTGTCTTTGATACTGCATTCAAGACCATAGACTTTTGTGGCCCATCCAAGATCATAAAACTTTTTTTTGCAACCTCATTGTTCCGACCCTCTTGAGGGGGGAGGAACTATATACTCAACTGGGTTTTTTTTTGTTCCGTGAATTTTCGCCGCTCGATATATTCATCGTAGAGAGTTGAGACTGGTATCATTAGAAAGCTCGTCCAGCGTAGAATATGGAATTAAAAAGATTTTTTAATTTTCGTTTTCTACAGGGAGTTATCGAGGCTTAAACTTCTGAGAAAAGAAGAGTGAATTCACGTTGTTTTTATTCATATTTTCCGGAATTTTTGCCTAAATTTTCGTCAATTTTGCTAAAATTTGTTATAATTTTTTAGAATAGTGTCGTTGATTTTATTTTTGAAGACGAACAAGCATTTTTGATTGTTATGATTCAATTTTTTGGTCAAAAAATCTGGATAAACATTTCAAAATTTAGCCTTTTTCATCAACAACAGCACGAAATAAGCTACTTTAGTCCACTTTGATTAAATTTGCCTACAGTACACCCCCAAACAACACTCATACAATCTTTGTAGACTCAGAGGGGGGCTATTTCTACTTCAGAGTCCGCAGAGAGTGCCTTGTAGTTAAAACTTTGCCGTTTTTTGCTAACTTTACTCGTTGATTATCAAAAATGCAAAATTTATTTTGAGTTTCAACTCAGAAATTATCTATATCTACAACATTCGAAAAATCAATTGTTCTTAACGGACAATAAGCATTAACAGGGGTAGTTTTGGGCCATTCTTGGACTGTTACAATCCAAAAAAAATCGGGTTGTAATCAGTCGGTCTTTTTTTTTTAAAAAAAGACTTTTTTTTAATAATAAAGAACAGAACATATCAAATCAAAGCTCAGGAGTGATAGGTCCAACCAATTCGCTTGCTAAACAGGTCCAGGCTAATGCATTTAGTTTTTTAATTGAAAAGTTATGGTCGTTTCTTTTTTAAAAATAATTGACCCTTCAATAAATAATGGCTTAATTAACTTTTCCTCTATTTTTTTCTTAATTTGTTCAACTTCCAGCTTAGTGTCAGCAAAAAAAGACTGCTTCTTCCTTCGACTGAGTTAACATTTATTCTCGGTTGCAGTTTTAAGCCTGAACTTATTGTTTTCTGGCTTTGATACTACAAGATTTTAGATTTTTGTTTGTTTTGATATTTGCCAGTTTTTCACGTTTTCTAATTTTGTCACATTATCACATTATTGACAGTTCTCATGTCACCTTATTAGCATTCAAATTAAAGCACAATTGAACATATTAAAATCCTGAAAGATATAAATCATCGTTTTAATGGCCTCGACGCCTCTTTCTTGAAGAAATCAATTGAATTTTTTAATTTTGTCTTAACTGTCATTTATACTTTGTCGTTTCGGTCGTATGAAATTTCCTGTATAGTGATAGCTTTCATTGGCTTTTCATGGAAAAATAGAAAAACCGATATTCTGATATTAGCAGATAGCTGATGGCTTTTATGACTTTCAAACCCATCGTTTTCCAAAATTAAAAAAAAAAACTTTTTTAACTTCGCAATTTTGTTCTTTTTATGTTTCTTTTTGTTACCTAATCTCGTTAGTTGATTACAGGTCAAATATGACATTATGGGTGTCAAGGGAATAAAAGGGATTGGTGTCCCAAAATCTTTTTTTTAAAGATTTTGTTATGACCTTACTGGCTTCGACACCGCTTTTTCACAAAAAAAAATTAAATTAATTTGATTTTTGTCATATTTGACGTTCTTTTTGTAGATGCAAGAAATATTCTGGATAATTACAGGTCTCGAGGGTTTCCTTTTCATGAAAAAACGACGATATTTAAATAGCTCTTTTTGTAATTAATGCCTTTCATGACATTGAATGTAATTTTGTTTCGAAAAAAAAATTAAAAGTATTACATACTTTAGCACTTCGCTTTTTTGTCTACTTGTTACCTAGTCTTACTAATGAATGGCCACGTACTACATTATAGCTGTTTGAAGAAGGCGCAATCAAATATATTTTGAGTGCCAAAATTTGGCTTGACGGTTTTGACAGCGTTTTCTGGCAAGTTTCAATTGAAATTTTGTTTGTTCTTTGTTGTTCTTTTTAGCCGCTCTAAAAAATGAATAAGGTCAGGTCCTAATGCCCTTCTATAGAAGCTGTGGTAATATTAATTTATTCCTAATGGTATTTATTACTTTGAAGTTAATTGTTTCAAAAAAATAAGTTAATTTTTTTTACTTTTCTGTTTTTGTTCTTTTTTGTATAATTGTTACCAAACCTTTTTATGGACTGGTCGCATATGTTTTCTGGTGATTTATAAGTTATTTTTGTTTAGTTTCAGGTTTATCTGACGGTATGTTGACTTTGTTATTAAATTTAGTTTTTAAGAGGGACATAAATTTTTTGATGTAATTAATGTTTGTTGTTGTTGTTGTTTGATTTTGCTGTTCGTTTTGACTCGCTTTCTTAATATTGACATATTGCAGCAATCTAATGCATCAATTTTTACTCCACTGAGTTATTTGTTTTGGAGGTTATCTTATCGTTCATACAGAATTTTTTGAAAAAGACTTGGGCTTTTTTGGGATTCGCAAAAAATAATTTTTGGGTTTTTCTATCTGTTCCTCATTTGGTAGACAATTATGCCAAAATTGTGGATGGGCGGGGTCGGAACCTTATGTGCCATTGCACATTACCGAGCCGCCTTGTTTTTTTTAACTCCAAAATGCTTCTCTATGGGGATTTCAGACAAAAAAACGGAGATTGACAAATGGTTGGCAGAAAATCGACTATATCAATTAGATCCTGAACTTTTCAAATCAGGCTGTTATAATGCGGATTGGAGGTTTAGCTTCAAGTATTGTTTCTCATTTATTTCATGCTAATGCCATAAATGAAAAAAAGCCTTTCAATTTCCGATGAGTGGCAAATGGTTCTTGCATTTTCTGTGACCAGTCAGTTGATTTGAGTTTTTTGATGGGACCAGTTTGTACTAGCAATCCCTCTGAGTCCCGTTGAGAAATCGTGAAAGCAAAAAGGATGCATTAGCGGATGTAGAAAGAAATCTTGGTTTTAAAACTTAATCCTAGTAAAAAGATCTGTTCTTCACTTCTTACAACATAAAAATGGGCTGTGGAAATTTAAAAATACACAAGTCTCAATTCTGGCGCCAATGATTAAACATACATTAAGTCAAATCTCATTCAAAGTTAAAGTCATTATGCTCAAAAAATGAACTTATTATGTACATGAAAGGTTTTTTGGAGCAACATCAATCAATTGTAATTGAAATTGCCTGATCGATAAACTTGAGACTTATTGAGATTTCCGGATTTATTTGAGTTTGAGGATTATTTATTCAGAAGCTAAGGTTCGAAGTAAATGTCACGCGTCAAAAAGTCTTTCGTGTTTTTGCACAAGATGTGCACTCGTTTTGCAAGTGCTTTAATTCGTAGCAAATTCCGCCAAATTAGCTGCTCATGTATACTGATGCGCCTAAACGTGCACTACCAAAAGCTTTATTTGCGCTAGCGGAAAAGATCCGAAATTTTTAGTCCTATGTGATAGGAACTATCTCTTCTCTCATTGAAATTTCACAGATGATAACCTCATAGGATACAGCAATAATCGGATGAGGACCATTTCGGTTTATGGTTTTGGCCTTTTCTTTTTCCCTAAAAAAGGATGTGATAAAAACCGATAAAAAGTAGTAGCACTTTGTGAGAAGAGAAATTCTTCCACTTAAATTTGAATTGAAATGCCTAATTAACGTATCACATTTCATCAGCTGAACTCGTTGGTTTTGTGATGTGGCTCTTGGCTTCCTTTTTACCAAAATCTGCAGAAGAAAACAACTGGAAGTTTAACTTAAAGATACTACATTTTACGTGAGACAAGCTCCATTGATACATTGCCTTCCACCCAAATTGCCTGGCTGCCCACTTTCATAGACGAAATTTGGCCTCTGTGTGCACTAAAACTGTTGTCCCAAGCAATGCTCCTAGAAAACGAGCGTTTCACAATTTTAACATTTTAATGAATAAAGTTACAAAGTGGTGATTACAAAGTGCCATCAAGCGAATATGCATTGTGAAACAGAGCAGACAGCTTGTTTTCCAATGCAAGTCTATTTTATGTAGTAGAGGTGACATCAAATAAACATCAAGGCAATGAACTTGCAGGAGATGCAAGTTTCCCAATTGGCAGATTTGTCATATAACCAATTGATAAATGAAAACTCTCTCTCAACTACATGCTTTGGATATTTATATAAACTTTTCCATCATATGAAAATATGAAGAATCGATGTCTATGCGTTCTTCTTTTTTACATATCTAGTAATCCACGTGGTTCACTTTGAAGTAGGATAGAGTTAACAACAGACTCAACCATAATGCGGAGTATCAGCCGTAGGTGAAAGCTACTGAAATTCGTTTCTTACTGTTGCAAAAATATTAAAGCCTCAAAATATGAGCCTCACTGTAGCGTTTTTTGTCTGAGGGAAATCCATGACTTTTTATCCAACTTGCACGTCAACTCGAAAGAGAAGAGTTTTGTAACATGAACACTGGGTATAACAAAAAATTTCATACCCTAACGTTGGATAATTTGTTCTGTCTACTCAAAGTTTTCAGGCCAAAATAGTTTGTTTTTTGTTAGCTAAAAACATCACGTTTTAGTCAATTTCTTACGGCGTAGTTCACTCAGTCAAGTTAAAATCTTTACGCGGGCACAACACCAGAGCCTGAATAATCAGGTAAAACCTCACTCAGCTGAAAACTTCGTTTTTGCAGTTTGCTTTTGCCTGTTGAATTTTTTTTCCGTTGATGCCTTAGTTGCTCCACTTGTTGAGTAAGACAGCAGTTTGTATTTCACTGTCCGGATCGGCGGACCAAACGTAACGGCTGCTCTCCTTGTGTTTCACACAGAAAGTTTTACACCGCCCAGCTCAGTCTGAGTGGTTACAAAATCTGTCCGTATACTTCGTTTTTGCAGTTCGCATTTGCAACTGTATATCCGCTATGTTTTTACCGTTGCATTACGATTCAGTTTGTAACTATTTGCTAATCTGAGTTTTTAAGTATCGAATCGGACTGGATTTGCTACAGATCACACAAAACGGGATCTCTATATGTACACCACTTCAATCCGATAGACAAAAAAAACGAAGACAAAATATATGTCTAAGGCCTGTTTATGCAAAAATATTTAAACTAAATTTTAAGTTGGTTTTCGTTTTGTACTAACGAGTTGACATACGAGAAGCTGGGGTACGTAACAATTGAATTACAGCTCCAATAATTCGTAGATACAAGACACAGTAACAAATAATATACTGCTTAAGAAAAAATTTCAATACAGGACACAGTAAAAATTTACTATAACTAAAACCTGGACTTATACGATGACGAATAGACAATTAATACAGAAGTGTTTTCCCTATCTCACTTTTTATGCTGATGTATTTTCCTAACCATGTTGTGAAAGCTCGCCGCCAACATCGCCGGCCCTGTTTTCCTTCGTGAAAACATCTTCAGTTGGTAGTACTAGAGCAAATTTCACCACAGGCCTCCTGTAGACCCCGTCATTTGTTTGAAACGTCGCCAATCGAATTATACCGTCGAGACCTTTGATGAATTATACTGTCGGTTTCAATAACTCGACCAAGTTTGTAAAACCTTCGTTTGTCAATATCTTATACTAAACACACAAGATCACCACGTTGAAGACTTCTGTCCGTTGTAGACTGCCAATTCTTTTGACTGTTCAAGGTTGGCAAGTACTTTTTACGGAACCTTTTTACTAAATCGGTAGCACCAGAACTGACCGGTGTCAGGGGTCTAGCATTCAACGTCTGTTCAAAAAGACACATCGTGGTAGATAGAACATCTTCCGTGACTGATCGATTACCCAGCACTGTGTACCTCGCCTTCTTGCCACTCCTAACCAGTCTTTCCCACACTCATCCAAAGTTTGGTGCTGCATGTGGCTTGAACTTCCCTCTGATACCTTGTTGAATCAGATGTTCTTCAATTCGTTTCAATTTCCATGCTGCTATTTACTCTGCCGATTCTGTTTCAGTTGCAACGAAGTTTCTCCCGCTAATCATTTTGACCGGTTTGCTTCTTCGAGGAATGAATCGCATAATTGCGTTCAGACAACTATCAGTGTCTAGTTTTGATACAATCTCTATTTGTAGCGCTCGTACATTAAGGCATGTGAATAGATAGCACCTACGTATTTCGTTTCTGCGACAAATCTTTACTGTGAATGGTCCCAAATAGTCTATGCCCCCAGTCGAGAACACTGTTGATGCGACTAATCGTTCTTCGGGTAGATCTGCCATTACAGATGCCTTTGTTTGAACTCTTTCCTTTCGACATATATTGCATTTGTTTTTGACCGATTTCAAAGCATTTCGTATGCCTAGGATCCAGAACTTTTGCTGAATTATGTTTCTGACATGTCCAGTATCTTCGCGATGACCATTTTTAAGTTCATTTCGCAAGAATAATTCAACCACATGGTGCTTCCAATGTAACAGTATTGGACGCTTGGTTTCGAAGTTCAGTTGACTCTTACATATTCTGCCTTGGGCACAAATATATCCTTGCTAGTCAATGAATAGGGAAAACTGGAGGGTTTTGCTGTTTTTGGAATTTCCTTTTCAGCTTTGAAAGATTTCACTTCTTCAGCATACTGTTTCTGCTACAATAGTCTGACGATGCTTGCTTGTGCACCCTCTGTTTCTTTAACAATTATAGTTTTTATTGCCAGCTGGTGTTTTTTGAATACGCGCTGCACGTATTCTTTTTTATTTACCAGTCGATTGAAATCGTTGAATCGTTCCCACAGAATCATCGGCTTTTTTCCTCAACCATTGCTGAGGAGATCATTTGGTCGTTTTGTTCGTCTGAAGCAAATGTTAAATTCACCTGTTCAGGTCATTCAATCTCTGATTGCCTCAAACAGGCCGGCTCAGTGAGCCATTCATTTCTCTTAAGTCCGTCAACACTGATCGCTCGAGTCCCGTTTTCAGCTGGATTGTTAATACCACTCACGTGATTCCACTCTGAAACATTATTTTTATCTGAAATTTCAGCTATTCTGTTTGCAACAAACACCTGTTGCTCACGTTGGGAGATATGAATCCATTGCAGAACAGTAGCGGATTCCAAAAGTTACAACTGTGAATCTTCGATTCGTGTTCCTTCAATATTTTTTCTTTCAGTCTCACTGCCATCACTGATGCTTGTAGTTCCAAGCGTGGTATGGAGAGATGTCGTATTGGTGCGAGTCTACACTTTCTGATTACAAAAGCTAAGTCTGCTGAGTATTCTTTGGGCTTTGAACGTAGGTATACAACTGCGCATATTGTGTCTTAAGATTTGACGGCAAACCCATGAAGTTCCCAATTATTATTGGCTGTAAGTACCTCCTAGCAATGCTGGTTTCTGCTACTTCTGAAAAACTGAACTTTCCACTTCAGAAATTCTTCTTCTTCTACTCTTCAGGAGTCGTCTCATATGAACACTGAATGGTGCAAACAGTCCAAGAAGATCAAACAAGGAAGAACCTGGAGGTAAGATCTTCCTTTGTGTGATTGGGGTCTCAACTTCTTTGCTTGGATCTCTAAAACCTTGTAGACTATCATCGGTAACCGTCCACTGATGCCCATGCTCGGATGAACATTCTTTGCAGAGTTCTACTTCAACCTGCTTTGTGTTGCTTATTAATCTTCAGTGCTTTGGAATTGCGTTGGTTACCACGTCGCTGTTGGTGATCCACTTCTTCAGTTCAGATTCATGTTTCGAGAGAAGAGGTTGCAGCTGTTTGAAAATTTTGATTGCTTCTTCAGTTGATCCGACTTACTTGACTAAATCGTCCACGTAGAAGTCGTTTTGGATTGCTTTTGCTGCAATTGGCAATCCGTCCTCATTATCAACCGCTTCTCGGTTCAGAGCGTAGCTAGCACACGTTGGTGAGCTCTTTGCTTCAAAAACATGACGTTGATACTCGTGAATTTGGACAGGTTCGTTCATTGTTGGTCGCCACAAGAATCTCAAGCAGCTTTTACCTTGTTCAGGCACTTGCACTTGCAAAAACATTGATTCAATATCTGCCGTTAGGGCTATCGCTCCCTCTCGAAATCTGAATATTGTTTCCATCAATCCGTGTAATAGACCGGGTCGGGGTAATAGCTTGTCATTGAGGTATACATCATTGTACTTGACTGCAGCGTTGCAAACACGGCGAAATTCACCTGAATTGTTGGGGTTCAGTACTGGATGGTGTGGCAAATGCCATTCCTTTCTGAAAGAAACTTTGACTTCCGATGTGTACAGAATCTTCACAGATCCCTTTTCAACGTGTGCTTCAATTGACTGTTGATAAATTTCTTTCAAATTCGGGTCCTTTTGGAGTCTTCGTTCCAATGAGTAGAGATGCCCTATTCGTACCGCTTGCTTGTAAACTTTGGTGTGCACTGTAGAAACTTCTGAGCTCACTGCTTTTTCGTAGATTGACCTACAACATTAATTTTGGAAGCATAAGTTTCTATGACCCAACATGATTGGATATTTTCTGCCAATTTCACATCTTCTGTGTAGGCGAAATGACAATTTGACCTTTCTTGCCTGTCATGGGACCACTTACTACCCATCCATTGTTGCTGAGCTTATATTAACGGCATGACTACCCTCATCCATTTGGTTTTCTGAGTGTAGCAGTCTGTTGTGCTTTTTGGTACATCCATTATACCTACGGGTGGACTTTGAAATCTTTGATTGCATGCCCTTCCCCACGACATCCATAACATAAATGTTTTTTTCTCACTGCTGCATACCGATCGGTGACATCCATTTTCTTAAATATTGGACAGTTCCATATTTTATGTGTGCCATCTAGTAGTGGACAATTGTTGTTTTCCTATTCGAACTCGCCATAACACTTGACAATTTTGAGAATAGTTTTTCCTTGTTAGCTTTTGGTCGATCATCTTCCTTTTGTTCGCTCTTAGTTGATGGTATTGCTTCATAGACCAAAGCCATTCGAGCTAATCACTTTTCAAGGAGAATGAGGTCGGGTTTATGTTCTTGGCACTCGTCAACGAAGAAGAACCACTTTTCTTTCAAGTTTGGAGGCAGTTTTTCAATTGCTACTTGCAGTGTTGAACTTGAGTGCAGGCCGCCCGCATAATTGTTTTGCTTCAGCACATTAACAGGGATGCTGATTACTATTGAGTAATTTAATAAAGCCGTTGAGTCGTGCATTCGAAATGGTTGTTGTTTGCGCAATGAGTTAAGTTGAGCGTCGACAATTAGTTAAGGTGATCCAAACTTCCGTCCCAGGACTTCCCACGCTTGGGCGTAGAACTCTCCCGATTAGCGCATTCCTGATTCAGCTGACTTTGCTTTACCTGTCAACAAAGATTTGAAGTAGATCATTTATTCTGAGTCAAGTATAATGCAAGGGTGAAACGTTGTTTTGATCATATTTGACCCCTCCGGCCACTCTAGGGGGTTTCCGTCGAATGAACACAACTTCAAATTAGGTAGCTGACTAATACTGCTTGGTTTATTACGTATAAACTTTTCCTATTCCCGGGATGGGCTGGCACGCTCTCCGCTTGGTGACCTTGACTTAAGTTATCTTTCGCCATTGAAGTTTACCCTGGGATTTTTGTTGCCGATCCTACTTTTCGCACGCTGGAAACTATAATCGTTCATGTTGGAGAATTTATCCGAGTTGTCGAACCAACCGGAAACATCTTTGTTCTTTGGGGTTTTCCAATATAATGGTGAATACTAGGGGCTTCGAATACTACGGGCTGCACTATCATCGGAATATAATCCTATTGCGCCAAGAGCTTCTTTCTCGTATTCCAGTGTCAGTGCACCTTCTTCTTCAAAAAGTGGCATTTCCATTTCAAGCTCTTTCCCTTTCGATTCTATTTCAATTTTTTCAACCTCATTTTTGATGCGAAGCATTTCCCTAGAGCCACTAGGTTTTCTGTGTTTTTAGCTTGTGTATCAGACAACGCCTTTGAATCAATGTCGTTGTTTGGGTTTTCATTTTCAACAGGTCGTTGACAAACTCCTACAACATACTTTGAAGTCTTAGCGGCAGCTGGTTTTGCATCGCTCGTCAATTGCATGGTTTGTTTCTGTTGATCCGTCATGTTTAATTCTCCGTGAAATTATGGTTACCAATCTGCGTTTAATGTTTGCAAGAAATTTAGTTATTCGGTGTCCTGACGTTCAAACTCTTCTCGATCACGAAGAGTTTTTGCTCGCTTCCGTAGGAGAATGCAAAAATAGTCGTCAAGATTCAGTAGCTGTTGAAAGATGGTTGTGAATTTGCTTGATCTATCGTTGTTTCTGATTAGCTCCTGGCCCTCCTGAATTTTTTCTTCTAGTTGTTTTGGGCAGTTGCTAGTCTGTCTATGCAATTGTTTTGACTCTGTGACGTAGTCACATTTGTCTGTGTTTTGGGAATATAGCTTGAATATCTTCAGTACCTTTGTTTGTTGGCTTTATTTAAGCTTTGCCATTCAACTTCTAATGCGCTTTGCCTAATTCGTTTTGCGTCGTTGAATTGCCTGCTGAGTTTTGTTCTATACGTTGATGCTTTGGTCGCTCAACTTGTTCAGTTAGACAGCAAACTGTATTCCACTGTCAGGGTCGGCTGACCAAACGTAACGGCTGCTCTCCTTGTGTTTCACACAGAAAGTTTTAAACTACCCAGTTCAGTCTGAGTGGTTACAAAATCTCTCCGGATACTTCGTTTTTTCAGTTTGCATTTGCAAATATATATCCGATATGTTCCTACCGTTGCACTACGATTCAGTTTGTGATTATTTGCTAATCTAAGCTTTTTCAGTGTCTAATCGGACTGGATTTGCTACAGATCACTCAATGAGGTATCTTTATATGTGTACTAGTTCAATTCGATAGGAAAACAAATCGAAGACAAAGATATATGTCTAAGACCTGTTTATGCAAAAATGCTTAAACTTAAATCTATGTTGGTTTTGGTTTTTGTACTCACAAGTGTAAATACGAGAAACTGGGGTTCTTAACAATTGAATTACAGCTCCAATAATTCGTAGATACAAGACACAGTAACAAATAATATACTGCTTAAGAAAAAATTTCAATACAGGACACAGTAAAAATTTACTATAACTAAAACCTGGACTTATACGATGACGAATAGACAATTAATACAGAAGTGTTTTCCCTATCTCACTTTTTATGCTGATGTATTTTCCTAACCATGTTGTGAAAGCTCGCCGCCAACATCGCCGGCCCTGTTTTCTTTCGTAAAAACATCTTCCTCAGTTGGTAGTACTAGAGCAAACTTCACTACAGGCCTCCTGTAGTCTCCGTCCTTCTTTTGAACTGTTGCCAATCAAACTATACCGTCGGGACCTTTGACAGTTTCATTTACTCGACCAAGTTTGTAAAACCCTCTTTTGTCACTATTTGATTCAAACAGAGTCAAGTTGACATCGAGTTTCCATCAATTTGCTCATAAACATAAACATGCTTAATTGAAAACTTAATCAGCTCAGCCTAACAAAATTTCAATCATCCTATTTGTTTTTAATAAAATGAAGCAAAATATTGATTTGTTTTGGTTGCCCCAATTGAATTATTCTCATCATACTGTTAGTTGGGCGCCATTTCCAGGTAGTTAGTTTTATAAAACTATATCTGACAATTTTTTCGTTTATAATGAAATACTATTTACAGAGTTTCTTCCTGCAAATTTAATTAATAGTAGTAAATTCGTTCTGGAACTGATACCAAACGACAGAATAAGCATGCAATCAGTAAACTGTTATCAGTTTGCAAGAGCACCATTAGACTATTGCAGTCTGTTCTCTGGTAACTTGATATATATTGAGAGCATTTCTGTTACCAAAAAATTGCGAGTAATTCCAGATTCTCATATATTTAGACATCTCTAATACCATGGAAATAAGAGTCCATTGTTTTTGCCAAGTAGTAGAAAACTTTTCAATACACATATCTCATATTTAACTAAAAGTGTGTGAATTTTTTTGGGGCTAATGTAGTTATTTACCTCTGGATGGGCATGTATTTGTCTTAAAACAGCTGCAAGAAGCTTCAAAAGCTTGTAGATATGAAGGTCCCTCACTAAGAGTATTATGTATTTTGATCGCAATTTGAGTGTCGATTCGAGTTGTCTGTGTTAAAAACAATACGGATCAACATTTTCTGTTGATTTTCAACTTTTTCTATTACTCTTTTACTAGCAAAACCATACACCAGTATGCCATACTGATGGATTTGTCTGTATAAAGGTTTTATATGCTCTAAAAAATGACGATGAAGGCAAAAACTTTTACGAAGAAGGGATTGAATTTTGCTGATGTTGGTTATCTATCGATAAGAAATTTTGGTTCATGGCAATCCTTCTTCAACTGTTATTTGATTTCGTAAAAATCTCGGGGTTTTTCTCATAGCTCCTGAGAATTTTATGTTCAAAGAATTCCTGCTTCTTATGTTTTATCTTAGCTTTGACTTGTGTTTTTTCTTTTCCAATTCCAAAAGTTATTGAGGGTTGGTTCGTTTTTATACCGTTGTTAGAACTGTTGTTTTAAATTTCTAGCTTTTTTTACATCATTGTCAATCCAGTCTCTATGTTTTTTGTTAGCTTTCTTGAATTTGAGGGGTAGGAAAGTGTTGAGTGTATTTTCGAAAAATGAATTGAACAAAATAAAAGCTGAGTTCAATTCCATTAGGTGAAAATTCTGCTTTTGTTCATTAAGGGCAATGTTTGGTTTGTAGTTGAAAAATAGGTTGAAGTCTTCTTGATTAAATTTTTCCAGTTTCGTACTCTGAATGCGTTTTCTGTATTCATTGTTAAGGAGGTGGGCATTTTCAACTTAACTAAACTGTGGTCACTAATACTGTATAATCCTGGACATGTATGTTGCACTCAAAATCCAAAAAAAAAGACTTTTAGGCTTGTCGCCGTGTTACCTGTAGTTCTTGTGTGGTAGAGATTCTTCGTAATCGTCAGAACAAATGCCTCCAATAAAAATTCAAACTCGTTGATTCATTCGTAGCCAAAGGCACGTTTATGTTAAGGTCCCCACATTACAAAATATTCCCACTCAGGTATCTCAGAGATGTTAAATAATCAATAAGTTTTTTATGAAACATGTTATGGGGCATTTGTGGTGACTTACAGAGAGCTGTGAAATCGAGGATACTTTTTGGGTTTGTCTGATTTTGCAAGGTTAAAATTTGCCAAAGGTTTAGCCCGTTTTTACAGAAACTGAAGTTCCGCCTGCTCTGCGAGCTGGATTGCACATTATTGCTGAATTGAAACCATCAAGCTTATAGACGTTTGCCGGTGCACTATCTTTCAACCATGTTTCGGTCAGAACAATTGCAACAACTTTTCCAGGGTTATTGTCTTCTTTCAGAACAACTCTAAACTCATCCAAATTTTTACTTGCTGACCTTATGTTTTGTAGCAGTACGCTACTTCTTTCAGATGTCAGATCTTGCATTTCAGTTATCCAGAGCGTCATTTATTGTTTTTTTAAATATCTGCTCCAAATTCTCTTGATGTAACCAGAGAAGGAAAGTCATCTCTGATCACAAACTGTCTATAACCAACTTCTTCTTTTTAGTTTGTTATCTAGCCAATTAACAGAAAGAAAAAAATGAAAAAAATGGAAATAAGAAGAAATGGAGGCCTGAAGAGAAGGCATCACTCCCGGATGAGAGTAGGAAGGTCAACTCTCATCTGTCATTTAAATTTCAAAAAAGTAATTACAGAGACTCTTGTTTTTTATTCATTACCTATCTTTAAATTGAATGATGGCATTCTCCTATCTCAACCCCTATCTTATACCTCAGAAATGCTCTTGATAAACGTGATCATAAACTCGAACAAATTAAAAGAGGCAAGTTAATTGCTTTAAGTCAAAAAACACAATTGGAACACAAGAAAGAATTGTCTAATTAAGCTGCTATAACACATGAAAAAAAATTTAAATACAATAGATTGCACGAGACAAGAGTTATTTTATGTTTATTGTGAAAACATTAATACATACTGGAAGTTTGAGCATTAGCTTTCTCAAGAAAAACTTTTTTCTGATCAGGCGACAAAGAATGAAACATAGCTCCAGTTTTTTCAAAATCGTTTAGAGCATTGACACCACGTTTGAAAGTAGTGCTAGCACGGGCCTTATTGTTAGGAGGATATGGTTAAGGATCGCGAAAGACGGGCTTATGCAAGTTTTTCAAGTCCTCAAAATTGTTAATAGCAACATATTTTGTGTTCCCAAAAATAACTAAACAAACCGCATTGATAGTAAAATTCTTGGTAACAGTCACCTATCCAAGCTTATCAACGGAACTTTTTAAATCTATTTCAAAACTAGGTAAACAATAATTTACAACAGTAAACAAAAATTTTTGCCGTTCAAAGGGTTTTTTGAGTTGTACTCTTATGACTTTTTTGGAGGCGGAAAAAATGGCATCCTTGTCATAAAAATACACAAATTTGACGATTACAAGCTCGTTAAGATTCGCAGTCATAGAAGCACTTGGCAAAATATGACAGGCTTAAAGGCGGTCTTCCGACATAAAGTTTATGTTCAAAACGTTTTTGAAGAATTCTACTAGGTTATCTAACAGCTTTTGTTGGTCTCGGGGGGGGGGGGGGTTATAACCAAGCAGTCCTTCGATATATAGCGTTTAGTGGCCCTGAGTGGGTCATTGATTTCCCCCAGCATAGAAGATTTATTGCAATTGATTACCGGTTGCCTGCTTATTTTCGCCAACTTTCCGGTCCCTTTCCATCAAAAACATGCGTAATTCTTCGTCCTGCATACTGGCCAGGGCTCGGTTCTTTGCTAATCTCCTCTGAACTCATATTGCAGGTATAAGTTGATAATGAACACCGTTGTTCTTTAATTTTTGTACAATAGTGGGCCTTTGTTAAAGAGAATTCAGAACTTTCGACGCAGAAAATGAGCAATTTTGTGTTCAGTTTTAGGCGCTTTTCGGTCAACTGCTTAACTCGACTACATTTTCGGTCATTATAAAAGATACCTACAATTTTTCACCCACATACAATTTTTAAATCAGATTGAAGGACAAAGAGGCTCGGTAATGTGCTTGCAAAGAAAACGTTCTACTCCAATCTAATCATATATTTGCACCAATTAAATAAAAACTGTTTTCTTTTCGAAGCAAAAGTAAGAATACTTCATAGTTTGTAAAAAGATTATCTCCAGCCTTTTAAAAGAAAAACGAGGCTAATATTTGGTTCTTCGCTAGTTGTCTAAACAAACGGAAGGGTTTGGACAGCAGTCAAGCACCGTTCTTTTTTTGATCTGTTCAATGTTTTTTCAAACAATTTTGGTTTTCATTAAGTTTTTGTTTATTATTTTGACCGAAAAGAGCATAAAATTTAGCAAATTTGGTCAAACCGTCCAATAAATTTGACAAAAAATAACAGCAACAGTGCAATTAATTTTCCTCACCTAAAAGGTTTTCTCGTGATATCATCTACAGTTTTCTGTGATGAACATATTGATCGGCCGAAATTTACTTAACAAGAAAACAGCTGAGTATGTTGCTCCTCCCCCTAATACGTAGACTGGGATATAAAATTTTTGCGTTTTTGCTGTTCAGTGCCTGTAAGCAGTACGTACTGTTGTCATTTTTTAACAAAGCACTAATATGTGAGCGAATTTACTTGGGTTAGAAAGCGATGTTCGTTATACAATCGTAGAGACCGAGCTTTTTAAATTGGATTTCTTTCACATTTCTTTGTGCCGCCTCTGAGCAGTTATTGCCATCTAAGTGGACTGAAAAAATTTCGAAGAGTTTGAGATTAACGCAATTAAGAGCTATATAAAAGCCATTTTGGTTAGTGATATCCAGTATTCAAGTTTTCCAATTCGGCCATGGAAATAGCCTTTAATGAATATGAATACACAAAAACCTAAAAAACTATCTCTTCTATTATTATTTAATGCATGCTTTTCGGTGAGTGTTAGGTCTTAATTTTTCTAATTAAAGTAGTACAATTTTCAAGTGTCGATGCATACCGATGAAAAAGGTAAAGCAATTGACTTGACAATGACAATAACGCCTATGGTTTATGCGGCAAAACCTTTTAAACACGTTCGTGGTCGGCAATACGATGCAAATAAGTTTAACAGTTGAAGAATTAATTGCTCTGTCATGTGAGTTTCAAGTACTATCAATTTCACAACTGAGCTTGATTAATTTTCTCACTCACCTGCGCTTTATATGAAAATTGGTTAAAGCCCCATTCAAACTTTTGGCGTTTTGTACAAACCATAGTTTCAACTGACTCGGCCTTTGAGCATTATTCTTTATCAGCAAATTAATTAATCAGTTACAATAGCAAACAAATTATTCAATAATTCAGCAATAATATACTGACAACTGGTAGAAAAACCGTAAACGATTAAAATTTAATTATATTATAAAGTCGTTGAAAAAGTTACAAAGATCTGTATAGGTGAAAACTGGCGCGCAGTGTTTCTGAATTTTTAAAATTTGAGCTGATTGCTTTATTGACCAGTTTGCAAAAATAGTGTTTAATTCCTAATGGCGACCAAACCTGTGCTGAAGAAGCAGTCAGCCCGGCCAGCATCCGAACCTGACATAGAACCAGAGGAGGTGATGAGAGCCCTGGAGAAACAGATGCTGGACTCTTTATACACAAGGGAACTGTTTCTACCTCTATAACTCGATAGGACCATGCCTTATTGAATTTTAACCTTAAAATGAGCTAAGCAGATGCCAATAGAACCAAAAGTGAAAGTCATGGACAAATGAGCTAAAGGCGCAGCTCTTCTACAGTCAATGGGGGCATATTTCCTTTTCCTTAGGAATTTTTCCATCCAAAATTGGGCGAGGGGCTTCCGTGGGTTTGTTCCAAAACCGCCTCGGCGAGATTTTGATAGGATTCGTTTTAGATATATGAAATTTTCTTTCACGTTATTCAGACATATCGAGTTTCTTAGCATCATTTCTAAGTTGATACTTCTTATGTGTGAACAAATCTCTTGTTCTCGCAAAGATAACTAAGCAGAAAGAATGGTAGTCAAACTCTTTTTTGAGAAATTTACTTTGTATCCTGTTTTTTTTTAATATAGTGCCGAAACCATAACCGTCAAAGAAATTATGCAATGCAGGTTTGCCGTGAGGGGGCGACGTTTCAAATGGACGACGCCGAAATTTTGATTCAAATGGACGACGAAAAAATTAATAAATGCAAAATTTCAATGTGTAATGATAATTTGGTTCTACCTGATGGGCCAGTTGTGATAGATTGGGGTGCGTTCACTCGTTCGTTTGTGATAGATTCATATTAAGTCCGACGAGCCGCTGAGGCAAGGCCATGGCCCTCGAGTCATTATGGATAATTGTGGCTACATTATGGATTAAATGTTCAAAATTTCAATGTTTAACTGAATTAACATTCAGAATGCATTCATTTGTTGTCCAGTTGAAACAAAATACAGTGTCGTGAATTTGATTTGTAGTCCTGTTGATGCCACCTTGAGAAAGAATCCTCGATGGCACAATGGTGTTCTCCCATTTAAGCTGCCTCAAAGTGTCCGACTGTAGTGTCGTCCAATTGAAACGTCGTCCTGTTGATCGGCTACCGGCAACGACAACAGCTGAAGATAAACCAATTAAAATGCCCTCTCCCATGTATAAATCCGAATAATTTTACTCGCCTCTTATGTGTGACAATTCGTACAAGGCAGCGGACACTAATATATGGATATTGATAATAATTAACGGACACAGTTCCCCATTCAGTAATCCAAAAGAGGAACTGGAAAAGTTAATACAGAAGGCGTCAATAATGGAAAATCTGTTCGATTTACACTTCCGTGATCATCATGGGTACACGTTACTTGGCAACGCGGTGCGACTGGGCCAGTTGGATGTCGTGCAGTTTCTGGTTGGCGAGCGCAACTTCAAAGTGAAAGAAGAATTGACAATAGCAGTTGAGGTAGATTTCAAAGACTGTGTTGACTACTTCATCAAACGTCAACCGGAGCTCGTTGGTCGAAAGGTATAGCAATAGCGTCTATAGCACTTTTAAAAACGTCTTCGGCAAAAACTCTATTCTTTTTCAAAAATTGATTAATTTTAAAATTGATCATTATAATCGATCATATGACGTTCTTCATTAGTTTTGCCCGATAGATCAACCAACATATAATAGCGTATGTAAATTCATAACAAGCGTCTACCGGTTTTCAATATTTGACCAAATTCACTCACGCTGATTACCAAACTTTGCTTTTCTTCTAATATTGCATTATAAAATTGAGCCCAATATAAGACTCATCACGCAAATTAAAAATGTCTGGTCCGTATATCGAAATTCGGCTAAGAATTATTTATTAAGGGTATTTAAAAACCACATTATAGGCGTAACTTCACAACTTTTGGAAACGTCTTGTATTGTGTTCTTGGGTGGACTGAGAGCGATAGTCACTTTTGAAGAGAGTTGATCCCGATTTTAAAATGACCTGACCAAAATATCACTTATTTCGAAATCTGTGCATCCCATGTTTTACAAAATTTGATGCATAATCCGCAAAAACAAAACATAGCCGGAAGAATTCCACAAACGACCCGAAGAAAGCAAAGAAACAACCTATGCCCAAAAACAATACCTAGTATGACCTCTTATGAGAATTTTAAAAATAATTGAATTCAGTCATGAAAAAATAAGCTTTTAAGAACAACGTGAACTGCGGTTAGCTAGAAAAAAAACTAATGTTTTTGTATTTCAGGGGCACATAACGCCAAAGCGAGGTGTCTTTAGGCAAGTATGGGCATTCAATTGATTGAGAACCAGTCAGAATACCCTATTTTTGAGGCTATAATGAGAACCAGCCATATGAGGCCGGTCATAATAGCCTATTTTTTCTTTGTTTTTTTTTGCAATTTCGCATCTTTTTCTCTAATATTAGACAAAATTTTAGCTTGCTATAACTTGCATAATGTTTCTCAATCATTTGAGTACCCTTGTTTGTTCTCTGGAAGAGTTTATTGTTTGTCTTCCTTAGGCCACTTGTTCAATTGCTAAGTCACTTTTGCTGACTGTCACCAGCAGCTTTCCAAAACCCCGGACTTTTGGAGTGGTTGGGCTAATTAGTGTAAAACCTGGGGCCAGCACCTGTTATAATGTTTCCAAAATTGTTTTATCTCTCTATTTCTCTGGCCAATTTTAATTCCAAATTTTTTCAAAGAGAGGTATTGAGGGGCAAATATTTGTTCTGGGAAGAAATTTTGATTCAATGTTGGTCGCTTTTTTCTGCGTTGTTTGCATCGCGAGTGGCCCTCAACATTCTTCTCTCCATTTAAATATCACTACGATATCTTGATGTTTATTCATCATCTGGCAACGTAGAATAGGATGTAACTGTCTCTTCCTCTAATAAGTGATTATTTACGTTTTCATTTTGACAAATCTGACATTTTTGTTGTAGTACCTATATTGCTTAGCTGAGTGTTTGGTTTGCTAACAGAGAGTGCGTCAGAGGGCCAATTCTTTATTTTTCTCAGTTTATGCGTTTTTGATAAACTACAGATTATAAAGTTTCTTTCTAATGGAACAAGTTTAACAGTTTTTATTACACGTTCTACTAAACCATTTTTACGGTGATTATTGAGGGGATCTTCTAGAATATCAACATTGTTTCGCAAGCAAAAATAATTACTTTATTACCATTTAGACATATTGCCTGGTCAATTCAAATTGATTTGTGAACTCCATGTTTTTAAACTTAAATGTCTAAAAGCTTTATTACATTTGGACCGTTTGTTTTATCAATCAATTCAGCAGTTGGGTAATTTAAAAATCTTTTGTTACAAGGAATTAGATTTACATAACCGTTAACATCCAAAACCTGTCCCTCAAAGTCTAGTTGAAGCTCTTGTTGTGACTAACTTTATGGGGTAAACAATTCTTAGCAGGTAAAATTGATTTTAAATTTCTACCATACAAGGTTAACATTCGGCCAATTTTACGACACGTTCCGTTTCCTATATGACAACAAGAAGTGCGTGGCCATGCATATTAGTCTCACGTTCACAGATGGCTGATGTGGAGATCATCTATTAGGGTAACACGCAGCCACCACTTTTGGTATAGCTACCTTTTCGTCGATTCAAAGGCAACACAATTTACGAGCGTAATTCTGGAATCAGCAGATATACGGATTTGTTGCCTATATTCGGTCTTGGTTTTCATCTGGGTCGGGAGCAAAATAAGGGCTTATTTAGTTTTGCATCTTGCGTCGGGTTTCTTGGGCTACCATAATGAGCGGTGTATATTGAGTCGACGAAAAGCCGAATTATTGACAAATTATGCTCGGCGAATTATGCATGAATGGTGCTTGAGAGTTTTTGATCTTAGTTCAAAGCTCTACAAAATGTGCCCTTGTTTTTGGTTCTTTTAAAGATTTCTTTTTCAGTTAGAAAAAACTGATCGGTAGTGTGATTTTGCACATAAAGCATTTAGTTTACTTGTTGTTGGTGATTTTTGCACTTATGTAGGGAATATGATTTAATTGGCGCCAAATTAACAAATTTTAAGCTAGTACATTGCGGCGCGCAAAAAGGTGCTTCCTTGAAGGTGGTTTGAAATGATTATTTGGAGCGGTTTTTTGAAATGAGAGTAATTTGTTTACAGGTAATTGCGATACAAATTGGGCATTTTTCAAAATATCTGAATTGTAAATGTCAACTGCATCTGATAATTGCATGTATCTGTAAGTATGAATTGCTTCTAATAATTACATGGTTTGTTTATTGGAGTGGTTTTTTGAAATGAGATTAATTTGTTTGCAGGTAATGGGGATTCAAAGTCGACAATGTTTCAAATGATCTGAATTGTAAGTGCACATTGATTCTGATAATTGCACAGCGAGAAGCATTAAATTTTTGCATGCATACGTGCGACTGGGAAATTTCAATGGAGTCAACTGAGCTTGAATCTGTGCTTTTTGTAGGTGTGATTTTGCAATTCATAGTGGCTGTTCTAGGCACTCTGTGCATTTGATGTACGGTTTTTATACGAAATTTTTATCAAGAATTTTCGTCAAAATTATTTGTTGGGACTTCCGTAAAGTAGACGAAATGTTGGCAGAGTCGGGCCAAATTTTTGAGACAGTCGAATACGTGTTTCCGATTTTTTTAATCAGTGCCTTTACTTAAGATTGCATTATCATCCGCATAACAGAATGTAATTCTCATTCTAATCAAAACTTATTCTGATGCTTTTCAAAGCTCTGCAGGTATGTCTGTCAGCACGTAAAATCCAGTTTCAAGGCAATAATTAACTGTAATTTGGCCACTTATTCTGTTGAAATTGCGTTGTTTGGCTTATTGAGGCTGCCAATTTAATTGGCTCTGCGCGTACGTCAAATCTATGATTACAAAGTATAGAGTCATTTGCGACGCGGCATCACCTATCGGTTGAAAAAATGAATCTGCAAGAACATCAAAAAGTTGTACGCGGTATATATATATATATATATATATATATATATATAAATTTTAAAAATTTCTTGAGAAATTTTGAGTTTGGGTCTTTTTAAACTGTCCGATCACTGCCTGATAGTGTGACTACTATAAAAGAAGTTCATAGAATTAATTGGAACAATCAGAACATTTTTCCATATGTTCGTCTTCGAACAATTTTTGTAATACATTGTTATAATTTTTGGTATCTTAATCGCAATCCGTTTTTTTCATGATGCTTGAGCAGGAGTTTTTTATGAAGTTTTTATAAGACTATATGAGTCTTTGATTGCACAATTTGGTTTATGGGCCTGGCAAAACATTTTGCGATGCGCATTTTAATTGACAATATAACCTCATGAGGACTGAGAGAGGGCAATTGGGTAATGGCGAGCCGCAATTTCGTAATAGGGTCCGGCCAGATCAATGCTTGCTAATATTCTGATTTCATTGCGAGTCCAGTGAGCGGATTTTTAATCCGAAACTCAAAACTGATGTAAGGAACCGTCCTAGAAATTCAGTTAGCGCAATTGAAGAAAACTGTAATTGGGGTTGGTTAATACTGTCCACCCAGGACGCTTCTGTTGAATTCTTCATAATTTGCGTCACAAGTTACATCTTCAAAATAATTAAAAAAGCACTGCCGAAGTCCCAAATCAAATTGACTTCTCTATTTCCAATTGTGATGGCCATATACAAGGTTTATATTTTTTCCGTTCACTGCTTTTGTTCTAGCTGATGTCATTAGAATTGCTGTGATTCATTTGGATTGTTATGGGAATGGAATAGCACAATAATGACGGAGAATTTAGCTGAACACTGCTGTTCTACTGTATGTTTTTCTTTTGTTATTGCGATGCGAAATGGATTTTTGTCATCGCGGCGTCCACTACACTTTGACCAAATTGTTTGGTAATCCACAATTGTTGCACTGTTTGCCCCTTGAAAGGCATTGCTCTTTATGACGAGGGATCACGTTGATCACAATTTTGATCGCAATTTAGAGATTGATGCCAGATTACAAGCGGCTGATTTTGGGATGAAAATTTTGAAATCCATTTTAATGTTAATTAATTTGTTTGAAAGTTAAAGGCGTTGACGCTAGTGGAAACTATAGTATTGTTATGCGCGTCAATCATTGCTTGAATCTTCATCCCTATTTCCATAGGTATCGCCATATCTAGTGTTTTGCAAAAATCCATAATTTTTGACAAGATCCTTTTGAAGGTCGGGATTGATCAGATTTGTTATCAACCCGTCTCTGATCAGCGTTTCCTCGTTGTTCTCAAAATCACCCTCAAAATCACCCTTTTTTGCTAAAGCCCCCAAATCTCCCGTAGAAATGCGCAATTGTTTCATTTTTCAGTTATTTGGTGTTTAAGTGTACATTTTTGTCAAGCGTGATGATTTGAGGTTGGAACATTGCTTCGTCTACGACTCTCCACAAGTCTAGTGTGACGAGGTTGTCTACAAAAATATGTGAACTGTTGTAGTTAAAAACATCTCTACCTTAAATGCCGATACTTAGGCATAGTAATGAGCCTGACGTTTGGATCACGAACGCCCAACTCTTTTCCTCACATAGAATTTCTACTTCAACGATTCTCTTACATTTTTTCTGCCTAATCATCTTTTGTTCGTTTTCAGCATTGAATTGGCGTTCTGATCTAGCTAAAGATTAATGAATTTTGTCATCATAAAAAAATTTCAAAGGCAGCTGAACTTTTTAGGGATTTGGACTAAGGAATGTATCTAAGATGATGTTTTAATTGGACAAGAGAGCAAGTGTGAGATGTGTTCTCCATTTCTCCCACCTATGAATGGGATCGTGTAGGTTAGTCCCAAAAGCGTCAATTCTAAGAGGAGTTTGCTAAGCGTTTGCTAACCGCGCCATGTCATGAGTGCTTACTTTACGCTTTTTTGCGGTGCATGTTACTAGCTGTTAAACTGTTCAAATTTTTTCAGCCAGCTTCTTCAAGCGAACTTGCTATCACTATATTTACATGAGTGAAAACGCAGAAAGGAATTAAAAAAATAAAATTAAGCATCTATATGTTAGAATCAGTACAAAAGAGAATGATTACGTGAATTGATAGTCAAGTGTATAAAATAAGAACAGACAATACTTCAGAAAAGCAGCAAATAAACAACATGAAGTAATGATGTTGCGGATAAATTAAGTAATGGGAAAAATTGAAAAATAATAGGATGAACCAAATGTGACATCAAAAGAGATTTAATGGACCAAATTATGAACTCATGTTTGACAAATAATTAGAAAAAAAGTTTCTCAGTAAAAGAATTTTTTCTCTACGCCAAGCCAGCATGTCAAAAACCGCCACAACATTGACAGAAAAGAAAACTTAACATTTCCCCCTCTTTTCCTTAATTTTGAATAATTGTGTTTCATTTTTTTTTCAGGGTTCCAGAATCAGAACTAACCTGTCCAACTGGAGGTCGCAGACTAATATCAAATCGTTCGAAACCCTAAAAACCTCCGATTACGTTTTCTCCCACGAATGTCAGCTCTAATAAGGCGCTGCTACACCAAAGTTTTCTCTAGTCAGTATACTCCAGTCCATAATAACCTCTGATGAGACTTGTTACCACATTGGCCTTTGTTCAGGCTCCTGTCGAGATTTTCGTTTGAGCATTTCGTGGACTGTATGTACACCAGAAATCGTCTCTTCTTAGAAATAACCAAATTTTTATTAATTGAGACAGGCTTTAAATTTCTGTGCAGCTTACCGTTTTGGGATATCAGTTTTAGCCACAGCAAGTGAAAATAGGTTTTTAAAAATGATTTTACAGCATTATAAGAAAGCGATCAATATATACAGTTTTGTTTTTTTATTTTGCGTCAATATAGCCGTCTTATTAAATCAGCATGCCTATAAGAAGTACCGTGCACGTAATCATAGCTATACTCTTTGAGCTCTCATTGAAAAATCTGACTGGATTGCGTCGTGCTCTTGAAACCACCTATGATCTGATTTCTGAGCTCTTGAAAGCTCCTGTAACCTTTAGACTTTTATGCGTTTGAATCTGACTCCGATGTAACTTTTGTCGACCCGACCCGAGAAAGCCTCTGTTCAGAGACTGTTTTTAGCTCAAAGCTGCTTCTAAGCAGACCGTCTCTCACCGAAATGTCTTTTGATCAAACATTTGTTCAGACTTTTTTTGGCGGTATCCAGACTATGTTTTTCGAGCGCGAATGCACATGTGTGCTCTGGAGATTGGTCTTATCAGAAATGTTTTTGTTCTGGGACCTCAACTTGGGTACTTATTACTGTCACGTCCGAAATGAACGGACAACTGGATGAATGGAATATCTAGCCAAATACTTTATTAAACATTCACACCTTTTTCAACGGTCATAGGATGTTTTGGCTATTCAGTTTTGTTCTCTAAATTTGTTGTTTCTTCCAGGTGTTGGCGGGGACTGTATGCAGACCTGGCACTTCTCCTGTCATGATGGCATCTCTCATGGAAAATGAGTCCATGCTTAAATTCCTGTTCGCCCGAGGAGCCAGACCACTGGAGCTTCCAGAATATGACCCTGGAGACATGAACAACATCATTCGATTTGACGCAATCTATCAAACACTGCTAGCATTGTCGAAACCAGTGTACTTGTGTATAATGAACGAAGACCCTGTTATGGTGGCTTTTAAAATCGCTGAGAAGTGTCAGGAAATTGCAGCACTAATTGACGTTGCAAAAGATGACCTTCTCAAAATAAAGGAATTATTCCTTTATTGCCCTCAATGCCCAGCCCAATACTTAATTAGTAATAATAACTCATAATTGTGTAACTCCTTCTCTACTTTTTTGCAAAGCACAGTACATGGAAATGTATTATCGGGTGCGTGTGGAAACCCTACAAAAAATTCTACACAAAGTGGTTAGATGAGGGGGCAGGGCATTAACGGAAATAATCTTAATAAAGGACGATTGCGAATTGTTTGCAGCAAACTTTATAAAGTACAGTGAGAATTTCGACGAGTTGGAATTGATGTTGAGTCAAATGACGACAGAAGAGGAGCAACTTGTGGTGCCTGGATATCTTTTCGAACGACTCAAATACGCCATGACACACAACCACGTAGACTACGTTGCCAACGGTAGTGTTCAAAAACTCCTCAAAAAGAAGTTCTATGACGGCCCTGTTAACTTCGTCGACTTTGAAAAATCTATAATGGCTAAGAAGATTCTGTATGTCGTTGTTTTAATTTTTCTTACACCAATTTGGCTCTTTTTGTACTTGATCTTCCCGGCAAGCGACACTCCGACCGGGAAGTTTGTGAAATCTTGGATGGAAATGCCATTTATGCGGTTTATGGTCCAAGCCACAATATATCTGGTTGTTTGCGTTATGGTAACTTCAAGTAGTATACAAACAGACATATTTTTCCTGGATAAGTATGCGGACTTGGCGAGCAAGCGGAACTGTCTGCAACGTGTTCTAGTGTTTAATGAGACGAGATGTCTGGGTGATTACGGAGATTTTACCCCAGAGCAGAGAGCAAACTTTCAAAACCCAGATTTGTTTGGAGCATATATACGGAATCAAGGATCTGAAGTTAACAAAGTGACACATACCAATACTACAATACATTATATGTCAGATAGCATTACTGTCATTTGGATTTTCGGAAACCTTTACAAAGAGACTTTGACCATCTGGTCGGATGGGTTCATAGACTACAGCTCAGATTGGGTCAACACGCTCAACATTCTTCTCAACGTCTGTTTTATCAATGGCGTTGCATTGAAGTATTCATTCACTCTCATTCATGGCTACAAGCCTCTAGAGCTGTTTGCAGGGGAATCTTTTCACCCGCTGCAAGTAGCAAGCGCCCTCCGCGCAGTCGGACTTCTGCTTCTACTCTTCAAGTTGTACAAGTTCCTTCGAGTTATGCAACTTGTAGGCAGACAGCAAGTTCTCCTATCAGACTCCTTCCAAGTTAGCTTTAGATTCTTCCTTCTCTTCCTCTTCATTGCTCTCGCATTTTCAGTTGGGTCTAACGGGATCATCTGGCGAACTTACCGCGCATATATCCGCAATTGCCAAAAGTTTCCCAATGGGACGTACTACCACGTGGAGCCAGTAACGATTCCTTGTCCTACAAACCTTGCTCCTGGCAGTATTGAGGAATTAATTCGTTATCAGGAGTTTTTGGAAGTTTTTGCCACATTTTTCTTCGGCATGTTCGACGGCTCAGCTTACATACTTGGAATTTTCCCTTCATATGAGAATGCTCAAGAATGGTCACTTGCTTTACTCTATTCGGCGTATGTGTTCTTCACTGTCATTATTCGACTCAACATTATAACTTCTCTGGTGATATCTGCCGTCATTTTCTCCTCCAAGACAGAGTGCAAATTGTTCAAATTCCGCCGAGCAGTTCTCATGTTCCACTTCATTCACGGCGAAGATCCCCTGCCACCGCCATTCAACATTATTCCTAGCTTGTACAGGATCACAGCCTGGTATAAAGGTACGAATATGATGGTAACAACAAAACACCACCCTTCTAAGTTCTATAAATACTGATAACAGAACAGGTGTCAGTAAAAAAATGGCTAATGCCAAAATGTACTCATAGTTATAACTTGTAACATCACCGGTATCAGAAAACCATCTACAAGATAAATTATAATTTTCTAGTAACAAAAAATTAATAGTTTCAATTCAGGCATTTTAATATAAGTGCGCCCATTGAACTTTACCTAAGTAAGGTCGCTCAAAAAATTTGAAAACTTTTAGACGTATGAAATCCATTCATTAGCAGTTTTTATTTTGCTTTTCTGCTAATTCAAAGGAGCTGAATTCCACAGAGATAAATAGGAATCCAGATATTAAGAATCAATATATTAACAAGGAGGCTCGGTTATGTGCGTTCGCACATAATGTTCCCACCCCGATCATCCACATTTTCAGCTTAATTGTCTACCAAATGAGGAAGGGATAGCAAAAACTGCCACGGATAATTGCCATTTGTAAGAATATGAGACAAGACAAACAACAAAATCAAACAACAACAACAACAAACATTAATAGCATCCGAAACTCGATGTCTGTTTGTAGAAAAAACTTAAAAACAAAGTCTAATTAGCGTCAGATAGAACCTGAACTAAACAAAAAAACTAGTTCATTGTTCATCACTAAAAAAATATGGAACCAGTCCTTGATGAGATTCGGTAAGAAGTAGATAAAAAACAACAAATGCGGCTTACTTAAAACTTAGCTCATTTTTTTAAAAAGAAAACAATTGGATCCCAAGTAAGGAACCCATTAGATACGAACTGAAATCTTTAAATACGCTGTATTACGATCATTTATAACTCCATAAGATAAGACGTTGGGTCCTGTCATTTTAAAGCTTTTTTCATTCGACTACAAAAAAAAACAACAGATTCAGAAAAAATTCAAAAAAATTTTAATTTTTTTACCTAAAAACGCCAATAATTTGATATGCGACCACTCACTAATGGAACTAGATATCAAGTAGAGAAGAAAACAGCGTTTGTATTTTTCGAAAGCGATTAGTTCAAAGGTCATGAAAAACATAAGCAATAAATTGCAATGAAATAATAATTTTGACTATTCCTCTAAATGGGGCCATTGAGAACTTTATTGATCAGAAAATGTCCTACAATTACAGAAAAAGTCAAATACAGACAAAAACATAAATCATCATAATTATTTTTCCTAAAAAGCAGCGTCGAAGCCGTTAACACAATAATGAGTTCACATAAAACATAAGATACGTTCCCTGTTTCTTCCTTCTATGCCAGCAACCTCATTTGTGAACTGTTATCAATGAAACTAAGTAACAAATAGGCGAAAAAAACAGAAGATGAAAAAAAATTCTTTTTTCATTTCTCGAAAAAACTATATTTAAAGTCATAAAAGCATCAACTAACAACTAAACTCAGTAAAGAAGCTCATGCGTTCCCCCATAATAAGCCATTGAGACCTCATATAATTCAGAAATCGTCATACGATTTCATGAAGAAAGGCAATTAAAAACAAAGTTGGAAAAAATTCTATTAACTTCTTCTAGAAAACTGTGTTGAAGCCGTTAAAACCATAACCTATTCCTTGAAAATTATATGTTCAATTGTGCCTGAGCACCAATAAAGTGATACGCGACCTATCAAAGATCTTTTAGGCATTTGATTAAAATTATATTGGGAAGGTGAAACGGCTGTTCCTTAATTGTTGCCTTTTTTAGCCCACAGAGAGCCCGAATATAAATTGATGTCGGAGGAGGAGTTATTGCAGGTTCCGACAATGCGACGTTTGATTAAAAGGTTGAAGCTGAGTTATCTACGAGTAGCTAAGCTGTCCAAAGGTCGCCAAGACCTCAAAGCAAAGACTGTGAATCAATTTGGGAGCAAAATTCAGGAAAAGTTTAACTCCCTTCACAGTGGAATCAGTTCAATCCAGAACAGAACGGATGAATTGATAGAGAAGAAAATAGCGAAATCATACCCCTTAAATCGGACAGCTCCGGAGCACAGGAACCGATTTACGAGGAACTTTGAACAGAGAAATTTGCGCAATAATCTCAAGTTCAACAGTGAAACGAAGTCCAAATTCAGTTTCATCAGATAAAACTTCGAAAGTTTAATTCGATTCACCTTATGATTTTAGGAATCCCCACTGTTTATAACCCCCAATACACTCTATGGGTTGTTATATTTCATGAAGTTAATTACTATGAAGAATGAGCCAAGTTTATCCCCTGACGGTGAGGCAGAATCAATTTCAGAATATGATGCTCCAACTTCTTTGCATTCGGATCTTTTTAAACACGAAAAGAAATCTGTAAATAATGAATGAAAATCCAGTTGTAAATTGTTGAAATCTTTTCTTTCAGTTTACTAATTGTTCTGACCCCACATAATTGGAGGGTGGGCAGTGGGAGGAACTTTATGCTCAAAGGGGGTTTTGTTTGTTCAGTCAATTTTTGACCGATATATTTGACGTACGAAGACATGAGTGATATCATCAAGACAGACTGTCGAATGTATAATTCTATAGAAGTATAATTCTGTAAAAATTTTTAATCAGTGTGTTATTGGTTTTTGTAGTAAAGCGAGGCTTTCAAGTCATTTTGTCCCGATTTTTCGGCCAAAATTGTGAGCGTTCTGCAATTTTAATGAAAAATGGAGCCAAATCAGCGTTTTAGCGTACTTTTTCTTTTAGAGAACCTAAAATTTTCTTATACAACATTTGAAATCACAAATAGGAGATATTTTACTTCAAACAGATCACAGAAAGTTCTGGGATAAAAATTTTGCGGTTTTTTTGCTAATTTAAAACAATAATGATCCAAAATTCACCTAATTGATTTTTTCTTCTCTAAACGTGATAACTTAATTTTTTTCTGCCTGGCTCTTAATGTCTTTTCTGGGGCTGATGGCAAGGATATTTTCATTATCTTGATAGGTTTTCATTTCAGTATTTGTCATGATGTTTTATACTGATCTATTTACACGTTTTTTGACTTCCTGATGTCAATGAGAAACCAAATAAGAGTAGTGTTTGGTCACACTGGAGTTTTAAAATGAACTAAAAAATCAAATTGAAACATTCCTTTGCTTTAACGCTGTCTATAAGTGAAAAATTTGTGAAACATTTGTATTTGAACAAACATTCTTTTTTAACGACCGCAGTTATAACTTCTGTTCCCGTTGTTTTTATCTGAGTTTTTTTATTGTCTCTAAAGCTAAAAATAGTTTTGTAATATGCATGGATGCTATCAAGGAAAAATATTTTTGAACTTCAATGAATTTTGTTTACAAATTCGTTAAAAAAATGCAACCAGGAACTTTACCAATATTTGTTGTTCTGTGTGTTGTTTTTTTCTCATTGTGTCATTATTCACATGTTGAATGAGTTTTAATTAGACCCAAATCAATCTATAGAACTCCTTCTTGTAGCGGCTCTTAATGGCACCCTGTTTTTAAAATGGATTTCGATCTGCCGTCATCAAAATGTGTTTTTTAAAAGAAAAATAGTTTTTTTAGTATTGACCATTTTTTTGTGAAAATTTGTTATGAAAAACATTTAGTTATTTTCACAGCTCTCAAATGATCTCAATGAAAGATGAAAATTCTTTATCTTTATTTTTGATTTCAAAAATTTACTTGACTCTTCAATTATGCTTGTCTTTATTCTTGTCCTTGTTTCTGGCATACAACTTAATTACATTAATGACACATCAAATCTGCCTTCTATCCCAAAAAAGATGTTTCTTACTTTCGTTTTTATAGGTGATTTTTTAAAATGCTTTGAAGGTTATACTCTTTTTATAAAATTCAAAATAGCGAATTTTTAAATTTTTGCCCAAATTTTTGTAATTTTTCTTATCCCATAGTCTCTAAATTACAGAACCTAAAAGATCCCAACACAAAAAGGTTTGAAAAATTAAATTGCTCTGATTTGCAACTAATGATATTGGGACCCTGATGACATCTGTTTTCGAATGTTTTCTTGCAATTTTGTGCCTCAATTCTCTTTTTAAATTGCCCGCTTGCTTTTTTCTTGCTTAGTAAAAATAGACATTCTTAGGTTGTTCACAATTTTCAATGGTTATATGTAGGTAACAATTTTATTCTACGGTTACGTGACGTTCAATTTTTACACAGCAACTCACAAAACATGTTAAAAAAGGTTTTGACCTTAGGATTAGTTTGATTCGTACTGGTTCTAAGCATATTTGGTGTTGTTTTCTGAGAGCAGAGTCGTTAATCGACTCAATTTTGTGCTGTTGGTTTTGGCCATTTTGAAACTACTAATTATGTAAGAGAGTGCTGCTTTTTCTTTTCTGTTTTTTTAAAATTTCTGCGTATGTATAATCATTTACTTTGCTGAACTTTGGGCTGTTCTTATGTTTTGAAAAACAAAAATCAGCTCAATAGATTATGTGTTGGTTGAATTGTGTTTGAGAACCGATCTTGACTTGTTTCCTGACAATTACAAGAATTTGAATTGCATTGATGCGTCGTCTCCTGTTTAAGGGCTTCTCTTACTTCTTTCGACGTCCTGTTACTTGTCCAATGACAAGTTAAAATTGATGTGTTACTTTAATTGTGGTGGAGTAGCAAATAGAGCAAAACATGTGGCAATTTATGCTGTAAAAATTTCGCAAATCGCTTTTAACATGGAGTGAGAAATTACTGGTTGAACAAATGCCCAATTTTTCATAGCAAAAGTTTTAATTTTTTTCTTGTGCTTTACTTTGTTTTGTTTTTTGTATCTTTTCTCCTGATTTGGTTAAATAAAGGTTTTATCGAATCTTAGAGTGCTCAAAATTGTTTTTATTTTAGTTTGTTATCTTTAATTTATCACTTGGCATTTAATAGTTTAAGTTACATGGACATTTTTTTAATTCAATTAATTTTTTTGAAAATGTTTTAAAGGGCTTTTCACACTTCTCTCGACGTCCTGCTACCAATGAGAAGTTAATATTGATTTGTTGATTTAATTGTGGTGGAGTAGCAAATAGAGCAAAACATGTGGCAATTTATGCTAAAAAATGAACGCGAATCGATTTTAGCATGGAGTGAGAAATTACTGGTTGAACAAATGCCCAATTTTTCATGGCAAAAATTTTTAATTTTTTTTCTTGTGCTCTAATTTGGTTTGTTTTTTGTGTTTTTTTCTCTCCCGATTTGGTTAAATAAAGGTTTTATCGAGTCGCAGAGTGCTCATAATTGTCTTTATGTTAGTTTGTTTTCCCTAATCTATCACGGGGCATTTAATAGTTTAGGTTACATGGACCTTTTTTAATTCAAATAATTTTTTTGAAAATGTTTTTAAGGGCTTTTCACACTTCTCTCGACGTCCTGCTACCAATGAGAAGTTAATATTGATTTGTTGATTTAACTGTGGTGGAGTAGCAAATGGAGCAAAACATGTGGCAATTTATGCTAAAAAATGAACGCGAATCGATTTGAACATGGAATGAGAAATTACTGGTTGAACAAATGCCCAATTTTTCATGGCCACATTTTTAAATTTTTTTGTGCTCTAATTTGGTTTGTTTTTTGTGTTTTTTTTCTCCCGATTTGGTTAATTAAACGTTTTATCGAGTCTTAGAGTGCTCATAATTGTTTTTATTTTAGTTTGTTTTCCTTAATCTATCACGGGGCATTTAATAGTTTAAGTTACATGGACCTTTTTTAATTCAAAAAATTTTTTTGAAAATGTTTTTAAGGGCTTTTCACACTTCTCTCGACGTCCTGCTACCAATGAGAAGTTAATATTGATTTGTTGATTTAACTGTGGTGGAGTAGCAAATAGAGCAAAACATGTGGCAATTTATGCTAAAAAATGAACGCGAATCGATTTGAACATGGAATGAGAAATTACTGGTTGAACAAATGCCCAATTTTTCATGGCCACATTTTTAAATTTTTTTGTGCTCTAATTTGGTTTGTTTTTTGTGTTTTTTTTCTCCCGATTTGGTTAATTAAACGTTTTATCGAGTCTTAGAGTGCTCATAATTGTTTTTATTTTAGTTTGTTTTCCTTAATCTATCACGGGGCATTTAATAGTTTAAGTTACATGGACATTTTTTAATTCAATTAATTTTTTTGAAAATGTTTTAAGGGCTTTCCACACTTCTTTCGACGTCCTGTTACCAATGAGAAGTTAAGATTGATTTGTTGATTTAATTGTGGTGGAGTAGCAAATAGAGCAAAAAATGTGGCAATTTATGCTAAAAAATGATCGCGAATCGATTTTAGCATGGAGTGAGAAATTACGTGTTGAACAAATGCTCAATTTTTCATGGCCAAATTTTTAATTTTTTTTTGCTCTAATTTGGTTTGTTTTTTGTGTTTTTTTTCTCCCGATTTGGTTAATTAAACGTTTTATCGAGTCTTAGAGTGCTCATAATTGTTTTTATTTTAGTTTGTTTTCCTTAATCTATCACGGGGCATTTAATAGTTTAAGTTACATGGACCTTTTTTAATTCAAAAAATTTTTTTGAAAATGTTTTTAAGGGCTTTTCACACTTCTCTCGACGTCCTGCTACCAATGAGAAGTTAATATTGATTTGTTGATTTAACTGTGGTGGAGTAGCAAATAGAGCAAAACATGTGGCAATTTATGCTAAAAAATGAACGCGAATCGATTTGAACATGGAATGAGAAATTACTGGTTGAACAAATGCCCAATTTTTCATGGCCACATTTTTAAATTTTTTTGTGCTCTAATTTGGTTTGTTTTTTGTGTTTTTTTTCTCCCGATTTGGTTAATTAAACGTTTTATCGAGTCTTAGAGTGCTCATAATTGTTTTTATTTTAGTTTGTTTTCCTTAATCTATCACGGGGCATTTAATAGTTTAAGTTACATGGACATTTTTTAATTCAATTAATTTTTTTGAAAATGTTTTAAGGGCTTTCCACACTTCTTTCGACGTCCTGTTACCAATGAGAAGTTAAGATTGATTTGTTGATTTAATTGTGGTGGAGTAGCAAATAGAGCAAAAAATGTGGCAATTTATGCTAAAAAATGATCGCGAATCGATTTTAGCATGGAGTGAGAAATTACGTGTTGAACAAATGCTCAATTTTTCATGGCCAAATTTTTAATTTTTTTTTGCTCTAATTTGGTTTGTTTTTTGTGTTTTTTTTCTCCCGATTTGGTTAATTAAACGTTTTATCGAGTCTTAGAGTGCTCATAATTGTCTTTATGTTAGTTTGTTTTCCCTAATCTATCACGGGGCATTTAATAGTTTAGGTTACATGGACCTTTTTTAATTCAAATAATTTTTTTGAAAATGTTTTTAAGGGCTTTTCACACTTCTCTCGACGTCCTGCTACCAATGAGAAGTTAATATTGATTTGTTGATTTAACTGTGGTGGAGTAGCAAATGGAGCAAAACATGTGGCAATTTATGCTAAAAAATGAACGCGAATCGATTTGAACATGGAATGAGAAATTACTGGTTGAACAAATGCCCAATTTTTCATGGCCACATTTTTAAATTTTTTTGTGCTCTAATTTGGTTTGTTTTTTGTGTTTTTTTTCTCCCGATTTGGTTAATTAAACGTTTTATCGAGTCTTAGAGTGCTCATAATTGTTTTTATTTTAGTTTGTTTTCCTTAATCTATCACGGGGCATTTAATAGTTTAAGTTACATGGACCTTTTTTAATTCAAAAAATTTTTTTGAAAATGTTTTTAAGGGCTTTTCACACTTCTCTCGACGTCCTGCTACCAATGAGAAGTTAATATTGATTTGTTGATTTAACTGTGGTGGAGTAGCAAATAGAGCAAAACATGTGGCAATTTATGCTAAAAAATGAACGCGAATCGATTTGAACATGGAATGAGAAATTACTGGTTGAACAAATGCCCAATTTTTCATGGCCACATTTTTAAATTTTTTTGTGCTCTAATTTGGTTTGTTTTTTGTGTTTTTTTTCTCCCGATTTGGTTAATTAAACGTTTTATCGAGTCTTAGAGTGCTCATAATTGTTTTTATTTTAGTTTGTTTTCCTTAATCTATCACGGGGCATTTAATAGTTTAAGTTACATGGACATTTTTTAATTCAATTAATTTTTTTGAAAATGTTTTAAGGGCTTTCCACACTTCTTTCGACGTCCTGTTACCAATGAGAAGTTAAGATTGATTTGTTGATTTAATTGTGGTGGAGTAGCAAATAGAGCAAAAAATGTGGCAATTTATGCTAAAAAATGATCGCGAATCGATTTTAGCATGGAGTGAGAAATTACGTGTTGAACAAATGCTCAATTTTTCATGGCCAAATTTTTAATTTTTTTTTGCTCTAATTTGGTTTGTTTTTTGTGTTTTTTTTCTCCCGATTTGGTTAATTAAACGTTTTATCGAGTCTTAGAGTGCTCATAATTGTTTTTATTTTAGTTTGTTTTCCTTAATCTATCACGGGGCATTTAATAGTTTAAGTTACATGGACATTTTTTAATTCAATTAATTTTTTTGAAAATGTTTTAAGGGCTTTCCACACTTCTTTCGACGTCCTGTTACCAATGAGAAGTTAAGATTGATTTGTTGATTTAATTGTGGTGGAGTAGCAAATAGAGCAAAAAATGTGGCAATTTATGCTAAAAAATGATCGCGAATCGATTTTAGCATGGAGTGAGAAATTACGTGTTGAACAAATGCTCAATTTTTCATGGCCAAATTTTTAATTTTTTTTTGCTCTAATTTGGTTTGTTTTTTGTGTTTTTTTTCTCCCGATTTGGTTAATTAAACGTTTTATCGAGTCTTAGAGTGCTCATAATTGTCTTTATGTTAGTTTGTTTTCCCTAATCTATCACGGGGCATTTAATAGTTTAGGTTACATGGACCTTTTTTAATTCAAATAATTTTTTCGAAAATGTTTTTAAGGGCTTTTCACACTTCTCTCGACGTCCTGCTACCAATGAGAAGTTAATATTGATTTGTTGATTTAACTGTGGTGGAGTAGCAAATGGAGCAAAACATGTGGCAATTTATGCTAAAAAATGAACGCGAATCGATTTGAACATGGAATGAGAAATTACTGGTTGAACAAATGCCCAATTTTTCATGGCCACATTTTTAAATTTTTTTGTGCTCTAATTTGGTTTGTTTTTTGTGTTTTTTTTCTCCCGATTTGGTTAATTAAACGTTTTATCGAGTCTTAGAGTGCTCATAATTGTTTTTATTTTAGTTTGTTTTCCTTAATCTATCACGGGGCATTTAATAGTTTAAGTTACATGGACATTTTTTAATTCAATTAATTTTTTTGAAAATGTTTTAAGGGCTTTCCACACTTCTTTCGACGTCCTGTTACCAATGAGAAGTTAAGATTGATTTGTTGATTTAATTGTGGTGGAGTAGCAAATAGAGCAAAAAATGTGGCAATTTATGCTAAAAAATGATCGCGAATCGATTTTAGCATGGAGTGAGAAATTACGTGTTGAACAAATGCTCAATTTTTCATGGCCAAATTTTTAATTTTTTTGTGCTCTAATTTGGTTTGTTTTTTGTGTTTTTTTTCTCCCGATTTGGTTAATTAAACGTTTTATCGAGTCTTAGAGTGCTCATAATTGTTTTTATTTTAGTTTGTTTTCCTTAATCTATCACGGGGCATTTAATAGTTTAAGTTACATGGACATTTTTTAATTCAATTAATTTTTTTGAAAATGTTTTAAGGGCTTTCCACACTTCTTTCGACGTCCTGTTACCAATGAGAAGTTAAGATTGATTTGTTGATTTAATTGTGGTGGAGTAGCAAATAGAGCAAAAAATGTGGCAATTTATGCTAAAAAATGATCGCGAATCGATTTTAGCATGGAGTGAGAAATTACGTGTTGAACAAATGCTCAATTTTTCATGGCCAAATTTTTAATTTTTTTTTGCTCTAATTTGGTTTGTTTTTTGTGTTTTTTTTCTCCCGATTTGGTTAATTAAACGTTTTATCGAGTCTTAGAGTGCTCATAATTGTCTTTATGTTAGTTTGTTTTCCCTAATCTATCACGGGGCATTTAATAGTTTAGGTTACATGGACCTTTTTTAATTCAAATAATTTTTTTGAAAATGTTTTTAAGGGCTTTTCACACTTCTCTCGACGTCCTGCTACCAATGAGAAGTTAATATTGATTTGTTGATTTAACTGTGGTGGAGTAGCAAATGGAGCAAAACATGTGGCAATTTATGCTAAAAAATGAACGCGAATCGATTTGAACATGGAATGAGAAATTACTGGTTGAACAAATGCCCAATTTTTCATGGCCACATTTTTAAATTTTTTTGTGCTCTAATTTGGTTTGTTTTTTGTGTTTTTTTTCTCCCGATTTGGTTAATTAAACGTTTTATCGAGTCTTAGAGTGCTCATAATTGTTTTTATTTTAGTTTGTTTTCCTTAATCTATCACGGGGCATTTAATAGTTTAAGTTACATGGACCTTTTTTAATTCAAAAAATTTTTTTGAAAATGTTTTTAAGGGCTTTTCACACTTCTCTCGACGTCCTGCTACCAATGAGAAGTTAATATTGATTTGTTGATTTAACTGTGGTGGAGTAGCAAATAGAGCAAAACATGTGGCAATTTATGCTAAAAAATGAACGCGAATCGATTTGAACATGGAATGAGAAATTACTGGTTGAACAAATGCCCAATTTTTCATGGCCACATTTTTAAATTTTTTTGTGCTCTAATTTGGTTTGTTTTTTGTGTTTTTTTTCTCCCGATTTGGTTAATTAAACGTTTTATCGAGTCTTAGAGTGCTCATAATTGTTTTTATTTTAGTTTGTTTTCCTTAATCTATCACGGGGCATTTAATAGTTTAAGTTACATGGACATTTTTTAATTCAATTAATTTTTTTGAAAATGTTTTAAGGGCTTTCCACACTTCTTTCGACGTCCTGTTACCAATGAGAAGTTAAGATTGATTTGTTGATTTAATTGTGGTGGAGTAGCAAATAGAGCAAAAAATGTGGCAATTTATGCTAAAAAATGATCGCGAATCGATTTTAGCATGGAGTGAGAAATTACGTGTTGAACAAATGCTCAATTTTTCATGGCCAAATTTTTAATTTTTTTTTGCTCTAATTTGGTTTGTTTTTTGTGTTTTTTTTCTCCCGATTTGGTTAATTAAACGTTTTATCGAGTCTTAGAGTGCTCATAATTGTCTTTATGTTAGTTTGTTTTCCCTAATCTATCACGGGGCATTTAATAGTTTAGGTTACATGGACCTTTTTTAATTCAAATAATTTTTTTGAAAATGTTTTTAAGGGCTTTTCACACTTCTCTCGACGTCCTGCTACCAATGAGAAGTTAATATTGATTTGTTGATTTAACTGTGGTGGAGTAGCAAATGGAGCAAAACATGTGGCAATTTATGCTAAAAAATGAACGCGAATCGATTTGAACATGGAATGAGAAATTACTGGTTGAACAAATGCCCAATTTTTCATGGCCACATTTTTAAATTTTTTTGTGCTCTAATTTGGTTTGTTTTTTGTGTTTTTTTTCTCCCGATTTGGTTAATTAAACGTTTTATCGAGTCTTAGAGTGCTCATAATTGTTTTTATTTTAGTTTGTTTTCCTTAATCTATCACGGGGCATTTAATAGTTTAAGTTACATGGACCTTTTTTAATTCAAAAAATTTTTTTGAAAATGTTTTTAAGGGCTTTTCACACTTCTCTCGACGTCCTGCTACCAATGAGAAGTTAATATTGATTTGTTGATTTAACTGTGGTGGAGTAGCAAATAGAGCAAAACATGTGGCAATTTATGCTAAAAAATGAACGCGAATCGATTTGAACATGGAATGAGAAATTACTGGTTGAACAAATGCCCAATTTTTCATGGCCACATTTTTAAATTTTTTTGTGCTCTAATTTGGTTTGTTTTTTGTGTTTTTTTTCTCCCGATTTGGTTAATTAAACGTTTTATCGAGTCTTAGAGTGCTCATAATTGTTTTTATTTTAGTTTGTTTTCCTTAATCTATCACGGGGCATTTAATAGTTTAAGTTACATGGACATTTTTTAATTCAATTAATTTTTTTGAAAATGTTTTAAGGGCTTTCCACACTTCTTTCGACGTCCTGTTACCAATGAGAAGTTAAGATTGATTTGTTGATTTAATTGTGGTGGAGTAGCAAATAGAGCAAAAAATGTGGCAATTTATGCTAAAAAATGATCGCGAATCGATTTTAGCATGGAGTGAGAAATTACGTGTTGAACAAATGCTCAATTTTTCATGGCCAAATTTTTAATTTTTTTTTGCTCTAATTTGGTTTGTTTTTTGTGTTTTTTTTCTCCCGATTTGGTTAATTAAACGTTTTATCGAGTCTTAGAGTGCTCATAATTGTTTTTATTTTAGTTTGTTTTCCTTAATCTATCACGGGGCATTTAATAGTTTAAGTGACATGGACTTTTTTTAATTCAATTAATTTTTTTGAAAATGTTTTTAAGGGCTTTTCACACTTCTTTCGACGTCCTTTTACCAATGAGAAGTTAAGATTGATTTGTTGATTTAATTGTGGTGGAGTAGCAAATAGAGCAAAACATGTTTCAATTTATGCTGAAAAATGATCGCGAATCGATTTTAACATGGAGTGAGAAATTACGTGTTGAACAAATGCTCAATTTTTCATGGCCAAATTTTTTAATTTTTTTTCTTGTGCTCTAATTTGGTTTGTTTTTTGTGTTTGCTTCTCCCGATTTGGTTAAACAAAGGTTTTATCAAGTCGTAGAGTGCTCATAAATGTTTTTATGTTATTTTGGTTTCCTTAATCTATCACGGGGCATTTAATAATTTAAGTGACATGGACAATTTTTAATTCAATTAATTTTTTTGAAAATGTTTTTAAGGGCTTTTCACACTTCTTTCGACGTCCTTTTACTAATGAGTAGTTAAGATTGATTTAATGATTTAATTGTGGTGGAGTAGCAAATAGAGCAAAACATGTGGCAATTTATGCTGAAAAATTATCGCGAATCGATTTTAACATGGAGTGAGCAATTACGTGTTGAACAAATGCTCAATTTTTCATGGCCAAATTTTTTAATTTTTTTCTTGTGCTCTAATTTGGTTTGTTTTTGTGTTTGTTTCTCTCGATTTGGTTAAACAAAGGTTTTATCAAGTCGTAGAGTGCTCATAATTGTTTTTATGTTAGTTTGTTTTCCTTAATCTATCACGGGGCTTTAATAGTTTAAGTTACATTTACATTTTTTAATACAATTAATTTTTTTGAAAATGTTTTCAAGTGTTTTTCACACTTCTTTCGATGTCCTTTTACCAATGAGAAGTTAAGATTGATTTGTTGATTTAATTGTGGTGGAGTAGCAAATAGAGCAAAACATGTTTCAATTTATGCTAAAAAATGATCGCGAATCGATTTTAGCATGGAGTGAGAAATTACGTGTTGAACAAATGCTCAATTTTTCATGGCCAAATTTTTAATTTTTTTTGCTCTAATTTGGTTTGTTTTTTGTGTTTTTTTTCTCCCGATTTGGTTAATTAAACGTTTTATCGAGTCTTAGAGTGCTCATAATTGTTTTTATTTTAGTTTGTTTTCCTTAATCTATCACGGGGCATTTAATAGTTTAAGTGACATGGACTTTTTTTAATTCAATTAATTTTTTTGAAAATGTTTTTAAGGGCTTTTCACACTTCTTTCGACGTCCTTTTACCAATGAGAAGTTAAGATTGATTTGTTGATTTAATTGTGGTGGAGTAGCAAATAGAGCAAAACATGTTTCAATTTATGCTGAAAAATGATCGCGAATCGATTTTAACATGGAGTGAGAAATTACGTGTTGAACAAATGCTCAATTTTTCATGGCCAAATTTTTTAATTTTTTTTCTTGTGCTCTAATTTGGTTTGTTTTTTGTGTTTGCTTCTCCCGATTTGGTTAAACAAAGGTTTTATCAAGTCGTAGAGTGCTCATAAATGTTTTTATGTTATTTTGGTTTCCTTAATCTATCACGGGGCATTTAATAATTTAAGTGACATGGACAATTTTTAATTCAATTAATTTTTTTGAAAATGTTTTTAAGGGCTTTTCACACTTCTTTCGACGTCCTTTTACTAATGAGTAGTTAAGATTGATTTAATGATTTAATTGTGGTGGAGTAGCAAATAGAGCAAAACATGTGGCAATTTATGCTGAAAAATTATCGCGAATCGATTTTAACATGGAGTGAGAAATTACGTGTTGAACAAATGCTCAATTTTTCATGGCCAAATTTTTTAATTTTTTTCTTGTGCTCTAATTTGGTTTGTTTTTGTGTTTGTTTCTCTCGATTTGGTTAAACAAAGGTTTTATCAAGTCGTAGAGTGCTCATAATTGTTTTTATGTTAGTTTGTTTTCCTTAATCTATCACGGGGCTTTAATAGTTTAAGTTACATTTACATTTTTTAATACAATTAATTTTTTTGAAAATGTTTTCAAGTGTTTTTCACACTTCTTTCGATGTCCTTTTACCAATGAGAAGTTAAGATTTGTTTGTTGATTTAATTGTGGTGGAGTAGCAAATAGAGCAAAACATGTGGCAATTTATGCTGAAAAATGATCACGAATCGATTTTAATATGGAATGAGAAATTACGTGTTGAACAAATGCTCAATTTTTCATGGTAAAATTTTTTAATTTTTTTTCTTGTGCTCTAATTTGGTTTGTTTTTTGTGTTTTTTTCTACCGATTTGGTTAAATATAGGTTTTATCGAGTCTTAGAGTGCTCATAATTGTTTTTATTTTAGTTTGTTTTCCTTAATCTATCACGGGGCATTTAATAGTTTAAGTTACATGGACATTTTTTAATTCAATTAATTTTTTTGAAAATGTTTTTAGGGCTTTTCACACTTCTTTCGACGTCCTGCTACCAATGAGAAGTTAAGATTGATTTGTTGATTTAATTGTGGTGGAGTAGCAAATAGAGCAAAAAATGTGGAAATTTATGCTAAAAAATGATCGCGAATCGATTTTAACATGGAGTGAGAAATTACTGGTTGAACAAATGCCCAATTTTTTATGGCAACATTTTTAAATTTTTTTGTGCTCTAATTTGGTTTGTTTTTTGTGTTTTTTTTTCTCCCGATTTGATTGAATAAAGTTTTTATCGAGTCTTGGAGTGCTCATAATTGTTTTTATTTTAGTTTGTTTTCCTTAATCTATCACGGGGCATTTAATAGTTTAAGTTACATGGACATTTTTTAATTCAATTAATTTTTTTGAAAATGTTTTTAGGGCTTTTCACACTTCTTTCGACGTCCTGCTACCTATGAGAAGTTAAGATTGATTTGTTGATTTAATTGTGGTGGAGTAGCGAATAGAGCAAAACATGTGGCAATTTATGCTAAAAAATGATCGCGAATCGATTTTAACATGGAGTAAGAAATTACTGGTTGAACAAATGCCCATATTTTCATGGCCAAAATTCTTAATTTTTTTTTGTGCTCTAATTTAGTTCGTTTTTTGTGTTTTTTTCTCCCGATTTGGTTAAATAAATTTCTATCGAGTCGTAGAGTGCTCATAATTGTTTTTATTTTAGTTTGTTGTCCTTAATCTATCACGGGGCATTTAATAGTTTAAGTTAGATGGACATTTATTAAATCAATTAATTTTTTTTGAAAATGTTTTTAAGGGATTTTCACACTTCTTTCGACGTCCTGTTGCCAATGAGAAGTTAAGATTGATTTGGTAATTTAATTGTGGTGGAGTAGCAAATAGAGCAAAACAGATGGCAATTTATGCTAAAAAATGTTCGCGAATGGCTTTTAACATGGAATGAGAAATTACTGGTAGAACAAATGCCCAATTTTTCATAGCAAAAGTTTTTAATTTTTTTTCTTTTGCTTTATTGTGTTTTGTTTTTTGTATCTTTTCTCCTGATTTGGTTAAACAAAGGTTTTATCGAGTCTTTGAGTGCTCATAAATGTTTTTATTTTAGTTTGTTTTCTTTAATCTATCAAGGGGCATTTAATAGTTATGTTACTGGGACATTTTTTATTTCAATTAATTAATTAGGTTTTGCTCGTTTTCCTAGTTTTCTTTTATTGTTCCGATTCTTAGTCAAGTTAAGTTTATTGGCTTTTTTATTCGTTTTTTTATGTAGCGAATGGAATTTTTTTGGAAATTTTCAACAATATCTAACCTTTTCACTACTTTGTCAGAACTTGTTTTTGAAAAAAATCTAAGTTTTGAATCTTAAACCAGATTTTGAAAGTCTTTTTGTTGTTCTATTTTTTGTACTCTTTAAGGAAAAATCCGATTGGCTATCAACTAAAGCGTCGCTGTTCGAATTTTACTTTATTCTTCTCAAAAAAAGATCAGTTTAATTTTGTTTTTGCCGGTTTTGCTGCTCTTTTTTGTTGTGATGTCAATTTTTCTCGTCAACGAAAATATTTTTGGCGCTTTAACGATTTCTTCTAAATGTTTCGGTTTAATTAATACAAAAATTTTTCAATTATATTGTTCACGTTTTCTCAAGAAGTGTCAGTGTTTTTTAGTTTTTTTATAGTATCCTAGTTCGTTTTTGTTGTCTTGTCACCTAAATGCTTTAATTTCAGGCGTATTTAGTTTAGGTTGACCGGTCAGATGCATTTTCAATAAACACTTTTTTTTACAGAAAATTTGAATCAGTTTCGTCTGATGTACAGAGATTCGTTGTAGACTATATACACATCGTTAACACAATCCATAATTAGCTGATCAAAAAAAAACAAGACAACAGCTGCACCACTATATAAAACTATAATGATTTTTTCATAGGATGACATCTACACGAAATTTTTTTTGAACTCTATTTATCGCAACAAATATTCTATACATGAAATAATTAACTTGAACTTGTATCTTCATCAGATAAAAAATATTTTTGGAAAACAATAATAAAGATTAAAACATGAAATTAGTTTCCTGTTTTCTAAGCAAACTAAGCAGACAATTTTATTCACATATTCTTAAACTTTCCCTATATCAGAAGTTAGCATTTTCAAATATTCCTTTAGAAATTGTTAGTATATTGGGAATCAATTACAGAAAACTGCCTCTTCATCGGCATCGTTGTTATATTCTGGTCTTTAAAGTGGTCGTTTTAATATGTTATCGGTATTTTTGCTCTTGAGCTAAATGTTTGGCCTAATGAAGAATTTTTCTCGAGACCCGCTAAGTTTGTTTTTAAACGTGAGATAATTGTGGTATGCTGTTTTGTTAGCTTTGGTAGGTTCGATTTAAACCGTAAAGAATTATTGGCATAAACATGTTCTGTTGTAGACGTGAAAAAGGTCAGTATGTCTGATTTTGAAACTTATTTAAGCCCAAATCTTTTCAATTGTGAAATAGTTGAGCGCTTGTCGGACGTTTTTCATGTAAACTTGTTAAACTTATTTTGGAGAACTTCCAGTTTTTCGCGGCAGTATCTTCCTCTTCTTTTCTCTGTCTAAAAAAATGAACCAAAATATCGTTTGCGTTTCAGATTTCTTACTTACCATGCTTAGTTTTATCAAGTGATGCATGTTTGAGGGTTTTTTTTTACTAATTCTACCAAACGTTGATAAAATATTGATCCAACTCTTCTCATCAAACTATTAATTTTTTAGTTTTGCCGACTTTCTGCTCTTTTCTGTTGTGATGCAAAATATTATTGTCAACAAAAACATTTTTTTGACGTTTTAATGAGTTTTTCTGAATTTGCTCGGTTTCATTGATATGTCAATTTTTAAACAAATTTGTTCACAACATGTTCTTAGGAGATTTCAGAGTTTTTCGGGTTTTCACAGTTTTTGTAGGTCGTTTTTGATGTTTTGTCACCTAAATTCTTTAATTTCAGGTGCATTTAGTTCAGGTTGACCGATCAAATGCTTTTTTAGTTAACCGTTTTTTTCTACATAAATTTTAAATCCTTTTTTGTCTGATTTATAGAGATGCGTTGTAGCCATGATACACAACTTCATCACATTCCATAATTATGTTATCATAAAAAGACAAAACAACAGCTGCTCCAAAATGTAGAACTATATTTTTTTTCATAGGATTTCAATAGGATTAGGATCAAGTAGATTTCATTTCAAAAAACATTTAGTATTCAAGTTTTTTTTCGTACGGGCACGTATAAAACACAAAAAATTCTTGAGTACAGCTTTAGCTTCTTGTTTAAAAAAACATCTTTGTTAGTTTCAAGGAGCATTAATGCAAAAATAATGGAATTCAATTGGGTCATGGATATATTTGAATAAAACTAAACATGGTATGTAAGTTTAGCTATGTGGGGTAAATTTTTGACACCAAAAAGTTTTGGTTTAGTTTTTCTAGATAGAGGAAAGCAGAGGAAGATACCACCGGAAAAACATTGGAAGTTCTCCAAAAAAGTTTTAACAAGTCAACATGAAAAATTTCCGGCCATCGCTTAACTATTTCATAACTGAAATGCTGTGAATGCTGTCCCAAAACAGTTTCAAAGCTGAAAACCGCAAATCTTACAAATAGTCACCGCAAGAAAGTCACCGCCGAAATTTTTAGGATTGACGCTTTGATCCGGGTTACATATATCGCTCGCAGTGTTGCTTCTAAACGCGGATCTTGGCTTGTTTGTCTCAGTCTTAAAAGCGGTCAAATCGTTCGGTAAGAGAATGTAGATAGGGATTCAACTATATAGTTCTAGACATTCAAGTTTGCCAAGTTTTTGTATCTGTTTTAAGTTAAGGGAACAAGCAACTCATTTTGCTGCAATAAAAATCCAATGGTTTTTCAAGTTTCTGTTCTGATTTGATTGTTAGATAACATGCTCCAGGGGAAAGAGGGGGCCAACCACACATCACAGTCGTTTGATCAGATTGTCGAAGAGGGTGTAACCCACGTTGCTTACAGAACCGTTTCGAATAAAAGGTCAAATTAGGCAAAAGTTTGACTTGAAGGTTTACTCTTAGACGAAGCTGTTTGGATTGTTACCAAAAAAAAACTTCAATAGAAAAGGGATGCTTCAAGGCGTTTGATTTGCATGGAAGGATCACGAAGAGTTATGTGGTGGAATCCATTGCAAACCTGAGAACGTGTTAGCGTTGGGCACAATTGTTTGTGGTGTTTGTTGATCAAGCAGTTTCTACCCGAATTTTGTTGCCTGACAAGGATGTATCAGCCACTTGGTGAGCACAACTGATACTCAGGGCATGTAGCATTGCTCTGTTCTTGATTGCACTTCTCACAAGATGGTTTTGTGTTAAACGCTTTATTCGGAACGTTTTGTGGAATTGACGGTTGGTTTTGCTGAGGCGCAAAGTTCCAATGTTTTCTACTATTTTCTGGTGATGCGTTTTTGATTGACACTGAGAGGTTGCTATTGTATTGATGGCTCTTTGATTGCTTTCTCGGCTCACTTTGTCGTAAATTTGAGCTTAGAGCTCTAACCATTGTTGAATATACAGAAGAGTTGGGTCTGAGTTGAGCTCGGTAAAACAATATTCTGTCCGTTTCAGAACCAAAAGATGTTGTGTTTTCTCTTTGGCTTTCTTAATGGGTGTGGTAGACTGGATGTCTGCTGTAAAGCCAATGTAATGGAAGTCTTGCACCATTTGTTTCAAAAATGAGCAAAAGGCAATGAAGCTTTGCTTGTTTTGGCAATTCATTTGCCAGTTTTCGAGCTGGTTATTGAACGGATTAAAATTAATAAAACGATCAGAGAAATGTTGGATTAGTTCGTTCAGTGCTGTCCAATAAAAAATAGATGGATTGCAGGAGTAAGAGTGAGCCAAGACCTTTGCTTTCCCACTTATAGAATTCTGCAAGTAGGTTATACGATGCGTCTCTGAAATGGAAGTTTTGTTACGATTCATTGTGATGAAGTTATTGATCCACTCGTGAAAGTGGATAGGGTTACCATTGCAATTTGATTGAATGTTTGAAATCAACATTTCATTTTTCCTGTGTTAAATTAGAGTTCGAGTGTAGTTAGCTAATGTCATGATTGACATCGGGTAGTAAACTCTTGTTGATTAAAAGCTGCCTTGACGGATTTTGTCCAACAGGAGTTAGCTGTTGAGTAATGCACGTTGGGGAATGGTTCGTGGAAGTTAATGGAGCTTGAAAGTTCGATGGAATTTGAGAGCCAGGAACAATCTGATTGTTACACAATTGACTTGGTTGTGCCATATAATTTTTAAATGGGAAAATTTTGGCAAGTTGACTGTTCACAGGTTGTGTTCAGGGGCTGCAATTAAGTTTGATTGTAAAGCTACCTGGTTTGGGAGAAAAATAAGAGCTGCAGCATCTAAGACGGTTTTTTGATGCTGTTGTTTCATCGGGGGTACTCTTATTGGAGAAACACTTGCGGAATTCGACCCAAATACAGGATCAATACAATGATTGCAGGCAATTGTTTTCTGCTACTATTTTATCAGTGTTACTTGGAAGGTGTGAGGTTCTGTTTGCCACGGTTGGTAAGCAGGGGAGTTTTTGCAGATCACAGATCAACAGTTGATTATCGAGTCAACAATTTTTTCTCATTTGACCTTGAGAAGTTCCAGAATTCTGTTGCTGGTAGGTTGGAAAATTTCAATATTGAGAATTTCTGTTGTCATTTGAATCCTGATTGTTTCTTTGCTTTGGATAGTTTAAAATAGAGGTTTTCTCCAATTCCAAGTTTTGGGCAAAGAGGCCATGTGTATGCAAAGAGCTGAGCTCGTTTACCTGGCCTTTGATTTTGTTGATCATCAAAAACAATGATCGGGAACTCTTTTTCGGCCCTATAGTTTTCTTAAGGATGACGAGCAGTTTCTTCATTGATATTTATGTCGTTTTGAATAGATTTACGGCAAACTGACATTCAGCGCTTTTGTGCTTCGATATCTTGGCAGCTGTTGCTTTTTTGTAGCTGATTGTTGATGTTGATGGTGAGGAAGCTTGTTACTGGAGGTGAAAAACGGTTTTGAGAACCGGAGCGACGCAAGTTTTTGATGTAAAAAAGTTGTCTAAGGTTTGAATCCTATTGAACCTAGTTTTTTTCTTGTTCAAAAAGCCAGCAACACAATTTTTCTTAAAAACTGATGTCCTGGGATGTTTTTTGTGTGCTAAATTTATATTTTTTGCAATAAAATATAAAAGTTTTCGAACGTTCGCGCGCTTTAATCGACTTTTGTTCAAAAGACCTAAATAATTGCTTGTCGTTTTTTGCTTAAATTGCTGGCTTTGACAGTTTGAACTGGTGTATCTGGCTACTGTTGTTGACAGAAAACTTGTGATTTGCCACAATTATGCAGTTGAACCAATATTAGACGAGAACTCAAATGATTGTTAAATTGAACTTCTTTTTCCTAAAAACTTCAAAAAATTCGTCTATTTCTTTAAATAAGAATAGACTGCGCACCAGGAGGCTAATGAAAATACCAAAGAAAATCTTTCTTAACTCCCTAACCCTAATCAAATACTATGATTAATGAATAATTCTCACAGTTTTTGCGCAACTTAGAATAATGAAACCTGTTTTTCTTTCTAGGAGTGAAAAATAAAAATAATTTGTAGAAAAATAAAGAATAAAAAAATAAAAATAATTTTTTCTAAAAACAATAAATTTGTAAAAACACGATGCTTTTAGGCAGCAACGGTTACAGGAGAGCTACTGAATATTAGAATTTTGCAGAGACGATTCATATTGTAGAAAACTATAAATTCTTTCGGATTTTGTCTTTTTTCGGGTTTTGCAAAATTTTTTTCGTGTTCATTAAAACTGTGTTACTTCATCTGCTCTTTTTCATTCTCTGTCCGTTTTTACAATATGCACTGCCAGTACGAAACTTTCAAAGCTCTTTTTGACATATAACGTCTGAGATTCGCCTTTGAAAAAAAGAAAGTAATGAAAAAAATTCTGGTGATTACTGGTAACCAACTTTCTTCAAATTCACTTCTGTTGATGGTAACGTCTGAAATCAATAGAGGTAAGGGGAATTTGCAGACGGCAACGTCTGAAACCGAAGACTTTTGCAAAAAATAGAGTCAAAATATCAGTTGTTTTCGTCGAATGAAAGTTATAAATTTTGGTTTGGCGCATTATGATTTTCTATTTTAATTCCTCATATAATTGGTCCTGTCAACTGGCTGACAGTGACTTGTTTTGGGGGTTTGTTTAGTGGTTTATTTGGCAATTCAAATAAATTTGTGGTCAGAAATTTAAAATCTGTTTTTTTTTATTTTCCTGATTTAAAATAATTTTTCTGGCTTTTCCTAATTCTATGATATTGATTTCATAAATCGATGGAAGTGCTTTCTGGTTGATTGAAAAACAAATCAAAAAGAGTGATTAAATTGTTTATTCCGCAATTCAAACGTATTGTAGTCAGAAGACTAAATTAGAATTTTTTATTTTCTGAATTAAAAAAATTTTTTTCTGACATTTCTTAATTATGTGATACTGATTTGATAAATCGATGAAAGTTGCTCTCTTTTTATTGCAAAAACAATTCAAAAGTGTGGTTTGATGATTTATTCCGCAGTTCTAATTTATATGTAGTCAGAAAGTCGAAATAGGTAATTTGATTTTTCTGATTTAAGGAAGACTTCTCTGATTTTTGTGTTCGTTTTTGGCAGATTTTTCTCAAAAGTAAAAAAATTGCCTTTAGTCGCTTTGACAATAAAAAACTAGTCAAGGTTTATCAATCGAAGAGTTATAGTAACAAATATGGTTTTTTGGGGGTCACACTTCAATTTTTCGGAGGCTTTTGTCGAAAAAAAATAGAGATTTTGGATGGATCTAACCGGGGATCAGGACATCAGAGGTAACATCTGAAACATCGGGCGCACTTCTGCTGGTGACGTCTGAAACCAGTAAAAACAACTAGATCCTGTCGTTGGGGTGACCTCTGTATGGAGTGCTCAGCATT